>NC_056729.1:1935123089-1935243089 GCF_019279795.1 Protopterus annectens | reverse complement strand
TAACTCCAGGATCGCACTACAGTGGGGAACAGGGCATATACCTGTTTTGACGAAATGAGTTTCAGTCAAATGAGTTTTCAGTGAATTGTGCTCAGGCAATTCATTTTCAGTGAAATGAGGCTTCGACAAAATTAGTTTCAGTGAAGTGTTTTCTATCAAACAAAGTAGACCCATATATATATATATATATATATATATATAAAAGTGCCAAATGGCAGGGGCTATTTGAGATGATGTAAAGAAAAGATGCAGTTAAATGCAAGGTTGGAAAGAAAAAGCTAAAGCAAATGTAACATATAATGTACTGAAGCCATGGGAATAAAAACAGTACTGCTTTACTGGAAAGGCTCACCCAGACTCTGCCACAGCTTGCTGTGAGGGAAAGGTTAGTTTGCTTTTTATTTCTTGTATTTTGAATTATTTTATTGCCTTTGTCTATTTTGTATACTGTGATTTGTTTTCTTTATACTGTGTTTTACTTGTATTCTGATTTTAACTGCATATTAAAACTTAAAAAGAGACCACAGCTTTGTTTCTTGTGAATCAGCCAGGAATTAGAACAGGTCAATAAAGGAGTCACACATAAGTTAGAACAGGTCATTTAAGGTTAATCATCTGTGAACAGAGCGAGTGGAGCTAGGAACTAAACTTTCTATTTAAGAGGTAAAATAAACATTTCAGAGTTTTACTGGAAAGGCTCACCCAGACTCTGCCACAGCTTACTGTAAGGGAAAGGTTAGTTTGATTTTTATTTGTTGTATTTTATATTACTTTATTGCCTTTTTCTATTTTGTAGACTGTGATTTGTTTTCTTTACACTGTGTTTTACTTGTATTCTACTTTTAACTGCATATACCCTGTTACTGTTGTGTTCTTAAACACCACTGCCTTTCAATTTGCCTGCCCCTTATGTTAATTTGACCATATATCTCGTTCCCTCTCTCTTTTTAATGTCTGGTGTGAGTAAGCACAAGATTATCATTTTGTGAAATCACTCCCCTTCAACTATTTAAATTTATTGGCCATCATAGTCCCAGAATACAAAAGTACTCACCCCCTTTCAGTCTATCTTGCTCTTTTAAAAATAGTGGCTCTCTACTAAAACTTAACTTTTTAGACAGCTAAAACTTGTTACTCACTTTCATATCTAACTGCTTAGTGTACACTGCAGTGTTTAGGGTAAACCATTTTTTTTCATCTTACCTTAAAGCATCTATTGCAAGAGCACCAGTTATTGGAGAGCCCACATTCTGCCTCTCAGTAGTCATCTTGGGATTAGTGCTTCTCTTATCTCCTGGTGAGAGAAGGAGTGCAGTTACATTATTTCCTGGAGACTGCTGATCATCGGAAAGCCTAATAACTGCGTCATAGGTAACATCTTGGAATTTGTGTTTATATTCTGCTCCTGGTGTGAGTAGGAGCAGAGTGCGTTGATTCCTGACTGTTTCTGTTTGGAGAGTGAGTGTCTGTGGTTAACATTCCAGATTGGTCTGGATGCTATTCAAGGCATTTACCAGAGAAAGGCTACAAGCTTAACAGACCCTTGCATCATCTAGGACAAGACTGTAGATCACTAAACAGGCTGTGGCCTGCTTCTCTTCTTGGGATTGGTGCTAACATTTTGTTTTGGCGAGAGAAGAAGCAAAGGAGCATTGTATCCCAACAGAGTGAAGTTGTGGTAAGACCAGCATTGGTAGTAGCCAGGCAGTAGCCATTCATGCAACTCCCCTCTTTTCATCATTCTTAACAAGCTAATGTTTTGTTTTCAGTAAGTACTGCTTGATTTGTTTCTAACTTCAGAATATTTGCCTAAATACTTCATCCTTAAATTTTCTAGGTCTGCATATTAGTTTCCCCTCAAGTGTTTGGCAGTGCTCTGTACAGATTCAGACACCTTGAGTGACATTTTTCCGGTAAAAGTACAATTGAAATTTCTCCAGCACCTAGCTGCATACAGGACAACTAGTTTGCAATGACAAGCACTGTCCTCATAGTTGCAAACCAGGTACTCCTGACAGTGACTGATATTTTCACTCCAACCGTCTAATCAATAAAAAGGGTCTGTTGCCATGGGTATGAACTTTCCTACTGTCTCTGTTACTAGCTTGGTGGATATGGGCATTCTGAGGCAATGTAGAAATTGCCTCATGTTTACTGACAACTAGTTAATTCTCAAGCAAACTGAAATGTCATGTGAGAGAAGTATTTACACAATGTCACTGGAGGCAAAGTCCTCACATAAAAGTACTCCTAATGAAAATAAGGTTGTCAGTAGTACACACACTGCACCCATCATGCAAAATTCAAAGCAGACATATAGACCCGCATATGCTGAGACACTTACATGTAATCTTCCTAAACCAGAAAGACCTCCTAGATGAAGTACGCATAACAAATACCCTCAGATGCCCCAAATACACTCTTTCAAAACAACACCCACATCAACACATAGAGTTACATCTCATGGAGCCTCTACCTCTAAGTCCATAAGTCAAGTCACCACATAATCCAACATTCTGGTCATTGGAGAGTCCATCGTGAGACACACTGATGTCTCTCTCAGCAGGCTGAGTAAGGAGAAAGTTACGGTCAGTTGCTTATCAGGGACACTCAGGTCATTGGAGCACAGTTACCAATATGACTCAGTTAGAGTCCATGTGGGAGTAAATGACCTGAGATGTACCATCCTAGACTATATGAAGAGAGACATTGTGGAGCTCTTGGAATATGTGTCTCAGGCTGGTATGAGCCTAGCACTGAGCAGCATTTTATGTTCTCCAAGGATGATACAATGATACAATGCGTTACTGAGGATGATGTCAGAATGCATTGAGCAGCATTTTATCTTCTCCAAGGATGATACAATGATACAATTATACAATGATACAATGTGTTACTGAGGATGATGTCACAATGCACTGAGCAGCATTTTATCTTCTCCAAGGATGATACAATGATACAATTATACAATGATACAATGTGTTACTGAGGATGATGTCACAATGCACTGAGCAGCATTTTATCTTCTCCAAGGATGATACAATGATACAATTATACAATGATACAATGTGTTACTGAGGATGATGTCACAATGCACTGAGCAGCATTTTATCTTCTCCAAGGATGATACAGTGATACAATTATACAATGATACAATGTGTTACTGAGGATGATGTCACAATGCACTGAGCAGCATTTTATCTTCTCCAAGGACGATACAATGATACAATTATACAATGATACAATGTGTCACTGAGGATGATATCACAATGCACTGAGCAGCATTTTATCTTCTCCAAGTATGATGTCACAATATGAACAAAAGATGGTTGACTTTAATAATTGGCTTAGTTTCTGGTGCCATTCTAAGGGGTTGCAATGTTTGTCAGCATGGAAGGAGATGGCCAAGGGACCACTCTGCTTTTCCAGGGAGGGTCTGCACCTCTCCTCTCTAGGCTTTTGAATATTAACTAAAACATTGTCTTTCCCCACAGTGTCTTTTTTAGAAAATGCCAAACTAAAAATACTTCTGACATAGCAAATCAAAACCAAGAAAATCTAAAGGTATTACAGCTCAATGCTAGGAGTCTAAACAAAAAACTCCACTCCCTAGAAGCTCTCTTTACCCTTGAGAATGCTGATGTCTGTGCAGTCACTGAGACATGGTTTAAAGCCACAGACAGCACACCAACAATGCAAGATTATAATGCCTTCCACAGATTTAGGCCAGTTGCTTCACATGCAGGGACTAAAGGTGGAGGTGTCTCTATCTAGATCAAAAATATACTTCAAGGCTGGTCAAACAGGACAATGCAGTTGAGCTGATCCATGTTCAAATCACTATAGGTAAGATCCAGAACCACTTCCTTGCAAGCTATAGGTCCCACTCTGTGACCCAGGGAACCCATACCATGTATTAAACTTATTAGAAACACTAACCATCCAACCCAATACCATATTCATGGGTGACATTAATTACCCAGCTATTAACTGGGAATCCTGTATGATACCAAAAGTACATGCACAGAGATTCCTGGATTTTGTAAACACAAACTCCCTGCACCAGATAGTCAATATACCAACCAGGGGTGCAACCATACTGGATCTGGTCCTCACTAATATGGGAGACTGCTGCACACTGCTTACTGTAATGCCTTTTCTGGTAAGGTCAGACCACAAAATGGTCTCCTTTAAAGTAAAAATAAAACCTGGACCCCCCCCCCTCCCCAGCTAAACCCGGAATATTCAGGAACTATTCTAAGTCTAACCTCCTGCTATTAAGTGAGAACCTGGCAAAATTTCAAGCCCCATAAACCCTGAGAACACTTCTGCCTATGCAGAACTGTTCACAGAAAACCTGTACAAGTATGTTAATAGTTGCATAGATGCAGCTGTACCCACCAGGAAGAAGTACAAAACTAACTCAAAAAAACAAGCCACCCTGGTGGAATCACAAAATCAATCAGCTGTATAACAGAAGGAAGAAAATCATGGCAAAAAGTAGGAGGTGTAGCACCAGCAGGATAAAAGCATTCTCATCAAACTAAACAAAGACCTCAGAGGACAAATAAAGTCTACCAAAGCCAAGTTTGAGACAAGTTTGGCCTCCCAGGCCAGGGACAACCACAAGACGTTCTTTAGCTATGTCCACAACCTCAAAGGCAATACACAATTGTGTGCACATCTCATTCTAAATGGAGCCACCTATACTGAGCTAGAAGATATACAGCAAACCTCCTGGCTGATAAATTCAGCTCCATATTTACTCCCCCCCAACCTTCTCTCAGGAATTATCATCAAATGTACCCCCCCCACTATCACTAGGGAACAGGTCCTTAATGCTCTCTCTAAACTAAGAACACTGCATCAATGGGCCCAGATAATATCCCCAGGATGCCTTCTAAATAGTATGAAACATGACCTATCAGGGCCTCTGGAAATACTATTTAATTGTAGCCTCCAAACAGGCTTCATGCCTCATGAATGCAGATAGGTAATAATTATCCCTCTACACAAAGGTGGTCCATCTACAGACCTTGGAAACTACATACCCATAAGTCTCACTAGTCTTATATGTAAAGCCATGGAAAGAATTATCATGGAGGTGATCAGTAAAGATACAATATAGTAAACCTCCAGACACTGGACCCAACCCAGTTTGGTTTCGTCAAGGGCAGATCATGCCTACTCAACCTGGTGGACTTCTTTGAGAAGGTCACTAAAGCAATGGATGAGGGCAAAGTCATTCACACTGCCTACCTTGACCTAGCCAAGGCATTTATTATTTATTTATTTATTGTCTTTGTTTATCAGGAAAGTCCACTGGGCAGTAACAGTCCCCATTTTCAGTGGAGGCCCAGAGAGAAATTTTCCACAATGGTACATACATACAGATTGATAAGGCACACGTAGCAGTACAAAAGTTCAACGGAGATATATACATACAGTTTTATACATCATAGCTAACAGTAAAATATATACAATGAGATGAAAATACTAAATACAAAATAACAGTTATGTCAGATTGAACTTATAAAGGTGAGGTAAGGTTCAGGTAGCAATGTGATATATACAGTTTGTTAGATAAAAACACATATAACAATAATAACAGATTAAACTGCCTAGGAATTTAGTTAAGCAAAGAAGAGGGACAGTATATCTGAGTAAATCTAGCTATTAGCAGTACAGAGTGATTGTTGATACAGGAAGAGGCACAGAAGCTGTGCCAAAATATAAATTAACAAAGTATTTATGAGAGATGAAGGAGGATTAACTATTGAGGAGATATAGAAGAAGGTATATGAGGTGAAAAAGGAGGAGGAAAGCAGAGGTGTGTGAAGAACAGGGTGAGATGAAATATCAGGTAATAGATTGAGGGGCATAAGCACAAGGACATAACCAGTGGGAGAAGAGGTAGTGTCTCAAAGTTTTTTTGAAGATACGGGTATTGCTAATAGATCTAAGTGGGGATAGGAGAAAGTTCCATAGCTTAGCAGTGGAAAAGCAGTTGAGCCAATGTCCAGCGGTAAGGTTGGGTTTCTCTACCTGTAGAAGCATTTGATTTTCAGAGCAGAGGGGTCTATTGAGGTGGTATAAATTAAATAGATTGGAAAGGGCTGGGCAGCTGGATGGGCAGTGCATTGTTTTATGGGCAGTAGTTAGTTGTATATAAATGAGATGAAGAGGTAGTTCTAGCCAGTTCAGTTGCCGAAGAGAGGTGCTGTAGTGAGGTAGGTGTTGTCCATTTGTGGCAAACCATGCAATTTTATTACAGCAAGCTTGACGTTTGGATTTTAGATTGACCTGAAGGCTTTTAAAGCAAGGAGCACTATATAGTAGAGAGGGGAGATGGAAGGAGGTAGCGAGAGTTAGCTTGGAAGAGTAGTTGAGGTAAGTTTTGTGGCAAAATAGAACGGCAAATTTCTGGTGTGCTTTTTTAACATTGTTGTGAATGTGCATGTCAAATGTTAGGTGTTAATCAAAAGTGAGCCGTGAACGACTCAAGGCAGTCAAAAAAGATTTATTTAAGCGCTTTTCGTCAGTTTAGTAAGCTGACTTCTTCAGAACACAAAACAAAGACCACTGGCAGCTTGATCCTTATAAAGGCAGAACACTAATTAAGGTCTTCAAGCAATAATTCAATTAATCTAATTGACATAAAATGAAATGAGTTTTAAAAATGAATGAATGAATTTAAAAAGGAACTATTTAAAAGGACAGTAGCCGATTAATGGTAGCAAACTAAACAACCTTCTAGGTATACCTACAACACAAGTACATAAAACAATCTATTGGTATGAAAGTAAATCCTGTGAAGTGTGTTGCATATTGCAACCTTTAACTAAATAACAATACCACAATACTGTTTACTTTTATACAGCTTTTGAACCCTAGTTTTGTTTTACTGTTAAATCAAGGTTCTAAATCTACCCATGCCATTGTGTATAAGGTAAAGCCTCAAATACCCCAAAAGTTGTTGTAAGTTTCAAAAAACATGTTAAAAAACATGGTAAAAAATCAGTTTATAAACCAGTTTAGGAAAAAGAACAATTAATGTCTTATTGTTTTTATGTATAATTATAGAACAATAAATAAGTATACTACAATATTTGATGGTGCTGAAAACTGATACTAAAAATTAATGTTAATATAAATTAATATTTTCAAAGCAAATTTTAAAGACATAGCAAAAAGTTAAAAACACACGGTTGTATGTATATGGTGGTACTACAAAAAGCGCTACAAAAAGTGTGTAAAATACATGAAGATGTGTGTAAGTCGCACATAACACATATACTTGATAAAATTCGGATAATATTTTTTGAATAAAATTATTTATTAATTTTTTAATAATAATTTTTTTATTTTTTATTTTTTTTATTTTTTTTTTATTTTTTATTTATTTTTTTATTTTTTTATTTATTTTTTTATTTTGTTTTAATGATTTAAGTTATTTATGATGAGTTAAACATACCTAATGTCGTGAAGATCGTGGTCAATAGTTTTAATGAGTTCATAATAACATTTATTAAAACTAGCTAGTCCACGAAAATAATCATAACAGACATCAAAAACATAACAGACATAAAAACCATGAAAGACCTGAAAAACACCAAATATGCGTATATATAATAAACAGAAAAAATATATATATGTATATATAGATGCCATAAGGGAGATGTATCTAGTAATAATACCTTCATCTTTTCAAACTAATTAATTTTAATAGGCTTCCAATTGAACAAGTCTCATTCAGTCCTGGGAAGCTATATGCATTTAGTTTTACCTGCCATTTCAGTTCCAATTCTTCCAGTTTCAGATTTCTGGGACCCCCTCTCGGGTCGATTTTCACATGGTCAATTGCCATGAACCTGAAACTGTGATTTGGGTGACCTGCCGTGTGTTTAGCAAGTGCATTCTCCAATTTCCCCTTTTTGATGGCATACAGATGTTCATACATCCTTTCACGTAGTCTTCTTTCAGTCTTACCAACATAAAATGCTAAACAGGATGTACACTTAGCTAAATAAGTAATATGGTTAGTGTTGCAATCAAATTTATTCCTTAACCTGAATTTTTGTTTGTTCAGAATAAAAGAGTTACCCTCCTGGACGTGTTTACAGTAATTATAATTGTGACATTTATACATTCCAGGGCATCTCACTATGGGTGCATCATGTTTTTCTAACAGGTTTTTGATGTTAAGCCCTTTCCTGTAAACAATCATAGGGTGGTCACCTAGTTTTTCAAATAGGTCAGGTTGTATTTTAAACAAGTCCCTGTTTTTCTTCAATATAGATGAACACAAGGTGCTTTTTGTACTAAAGGTAGTAATGAATTTAACAGTGCATAGCTCATTGTTTAATCGGCCACTAGTTAGTACATTACTCCCTTCTTGGTCACATAAGTTCTTGTCAACCAAGTTGGCGCTGTTGTCATCGGTCAAATTTTTAGTGTTAGTCTTCAGGAGAGGTAAATACACCTTATTGTGTCTTTTATCCATTACCTCTTGGACTATTGGGTCAAGAAAAGTTACGGGGTAGCCTCTATGTATAAACATTTCCCGTATGTAAGCACATTCCTGTTTAAAATCCTCGTCCAGGCTGACCATTCTGGAAGCTCTTACCAACTGCCCCTTCACAACAGATTTCTTCTGGTAGTGAGGGTGACAGCTGGTGTAATGGAGGAAAGTATTAGAGTATGTTGGATTTCTAAAGATGTTTGCAGTAAACAAGTTTAAGTTGTAATTCTTACTAAGATGGATATCAAGGTAGTCGATACAGTCACAATTAAACGTATGAGTAAATTGCAGAAACTCAGTAGTGTGGTTAAAGTAGTCAATAATTTGATGACTGACACTTTTGCTACCTTTAAGTAAAATGAAAATATCATCCAGGAACCTTGTGTAGTATATAAAGGACTCAAAGAACAAGTTGCCTTTAAAGACAAACTCAGATTCCCAGTACGCCATTACCAAGTTAGCTACACTTCCTCCACAAGGTGATCCCATGGCAACACCTATTTTTTGCAAAAAGAATTCTTCACAGTGGCAAAAATAGTTGTTTGTTAATACTAAGTCCAACAGGACAGAGACTAAATCTGTTTCCCTGGTGGGAGCTTTATGTTTCTCAAGCATAAGTCCTACCCATTGTAATGCTACCTCATGGGGGATGCTAGTGTAAAGGTCTTTTACATCAATTGTGAGGAAGTTGTAGCTCTTGTCAAAGGGCAAGGTGTCAATATTTTTCAAAAAGGTCCAATAATCTTTACAAATTTGAGTCTCCTTAACCAGGTATTTTTGTAAAATTGCATCCAATACCTTAGCACAAGAGTAAGTAGGGGATCCCCTACTGTCTAATAAAGGTCTAAGTGGTGGATTCTCAATACTCTTGTGTATTTTAGGGATACCAAAGATACTTGGGTATCTAGGAAATGACGTTACTAGGTAATTGTATGTCTTTTGGTCTATTAGGGCATCAATAAACAAATCCTCAATACAGTTTATGATGATGCTGTAGGCCCTGTTTACCTCACTACGTGAACTGTGTTCATATGCTTTGGTGTTAAGTAGTTTATACATTCTGTCATGGTAGTCACTCATGCTGAAAACAACTAATCCACCCCCCTTGTCTGGTTTACAAAACCTAAGCCGTTGGGTGGTAAGAAAGGACATTATTTCCCTTTCATCATTGTTCAAGTTGATAAGTGTGGACCTATTGTCTTTATATGTGTTCATGTGTCTTATGTCTAATTCACAACACTTCTCGAACAAGTCGAGAGCAGGGTGTAATGGGGGTTGTAAGTACTAGGGACATAGAGACTATTAGACAAACGAAACATGTCACCCATCAAAACGTGGAGGTTTAGTTTCCTAACAAACAATTTGATATCCAAAATTGTGTTAGTCATGTCCCATTGTTTAGATGGGACAAAAGTAAGCCCTTTAGATAAAAGGTCAACTGTTTCAGACCCAATTTCTATGTCACTAAAATTATACACTTTAAAATCACCCTTAGTGTTTAAGATAATAGAAGGTACTAGTTTACTACTCTCTAAAGGGACAGACTCATAAGAACCACAACTAGACTCATTTAAAATGATATCAAAATGAAGCGGTTCTATAGTACTCGTGCTTAACTCAGGTACAGTCTCAGTGATGTCCAAAACAGTGTCAGAAGCATCATGACCGTCAATTAAATTTGACAATAAATCCATAACAGGTCGAGGGTTTATTTCCTGTAAACATTGTAGACCCGTTTGTCTTTTACTACATTTTGTTGATAGTTCTTCTGCTTTGGTTTGGCCCCGGTGAAGGAGCCCTGCTGAAAATTTGGATCTCGTGTCTGTTGCCTGTCAGGTTGAGCACTTCGAAGTCTATTACGCCATGGGGTACCCCTACCCCCTTGTCCTTGTTGGTTAGATGGCCCTAGATCAAAACTGATGTTGTCGGACTCGAAGTCATCAACAAGGTCACAAGGTCCTTGTTGGACGACATTCAGGTCCTTATTATATTGGTAAGGTTTTTTAGGGTTTACCATTCCCTTTCCCCACACTTGGGCTACAGGTGGAATGGGGTAGGCAGTTCCTGAACCATATGCTTTAATGTCCCTGTCGAGTTTTTTGATTTTATTAGACTCCAGTTTAGACATGTATTGATCAATACTATTAAATATACGGTCATAGTCGTATTTGTATCTACCAAATTCATAGTGGGTTTGTATACTAGTGTCCAAATCCGTTACAAACCTCGACAGGTCACTGACCGAATTTTTGTAGTGCTTGATAATAGTCTCAATTAATTCAAAACCTTGTCTGTCAAATAAAGATACCAAGTCTTTATGAAAGGTAGACCCATTTTCCAAGCCAGTAGGGTAGGATACACGTCTCAAACCTTTGGGAACTACCTTTCTAGATAGACATTCTTGGAAGTAAGAAATTTCCAGCTGGAGCTTTTTAAGTTTAACTAAACACGCATCAAATAGTTTTAGTTTATTGCCTATTAAACCATCGTCTTCCTCCATTAGCTCCCTACTATTTCCGTTAGGTTCAGCATTATAGACACTATTTAAACAAAAAACATTCTCTAACCAAGTTGTAAAAGAGGAGGTTATTGTAGTACCTTTAAGTTTTGGCAATCCACTCCTAGATGGACCAGAAAGTTGCCTCGGTGCTTCCTCGTGAGAGCCTTCAGGCTCAACAACTCTGGAAGGCAGTAGTGCTTCATTTGTACATCCCAAATGTCCTATAGGTACACTCTGGTTTAAATTAAATCTGTTGACGTCCACTCCATCAATACTGTCGCCATGTGTCACCACGTTTGGTGTTAAAGTATGATTAATTCCACGTAAAGGGAGTGTTTTGTTGCTCCTGTTGGTGCTGGAGCCCACCTCAGGCATTCCAACAGCGTTGCTGCAACCTCGTCCGAAAACAGCGTTAGATGCCTCTTCTCCGTCGTTAGCGTGAATCCTCTCAGCTGACACTCCATCCACGCTAGGTTCAGGGAGAGTGTGCATACCTTCTACCTCGTTGTTAGTTTGCCACCTCACTGACTCTGATAAAGACAGTACCGTTTGCTGTAGACCACGTTGGTCTGAATCTAACTTGTCAAGCCTCAAAAAAATTCCATCAAGTTTGGATGCAACGACATCCCAGGAACTGCCCATAGATGGGGTAAGGTTGACGTCCGTGTTATCGCCAGCAGCTGAGTTGTTAAACAACACCCCTGGCGTGTCCAGAGGGTTAAACTGACTGTCTGTTCCGCTCACGCCCGATGCCATGTAACTAAGAATCCAAAAAACGAAACCAAACTCAGAAACAAAAAAAAACAAGCCATGAACGACTCAAGGCAGTCAAAAAAGATTTATTTAAGTGCTTTTCGTCAGTTTAGTAAGCTGACTTCTTCAGAACACAAAACAAAGACCACTGGCAGCTTGATCCTTATAAAGGCAGAACACTCATTAAGGTCTTCAAGCAATAATTCAATTAATCTAATTGACATAAAATGAAATGAGTTTTAAAAATGAATGAATGAATTTAAAAAAGGAACTATTTAAAAGGACAGTAGCCGATTAATGGTAGCAAACTAAACAACCTTGTAGGTATACCTACAACACAAGTACATAAATACCAATAGATTGTTTTATGTACTTGTGTTGTAGGTATACCTACAAGGTTGTTTAGTTTGCTACCATTAATCGGCTACTGTCCTTTTAAATAGTTCCTTTTTAAATTTATTCATTCATTTTTAAAACTCATTTCATTTTATGTCAATTAGATTAATTGAATTATTGCTTGAAGACCTTAATGAGTGTTCTGCCTTTATAAGGATCAAGCTGCCAGTGATCTTTGTTTTGTGCTCTGAAGAAGTCAGCTTACTAAACTGACGAAAAGCGCTTAAATAAATCTTTTTTGACTGCCTTGAGTCGTTCACGGCTTGTTTTTTTGGTTCTGAGTTTGGTTTCGTTTTTTGGATTCTTAATCAAAAGTGACACCTAGGAGTTTTGTATGAGTGACAACCTCAATAGAAGTGTTGTCATGGGAGTGAATAGAAAAAGTGTCTTTGTTTATGGTGTTGGATTTTTTAGGGGTGAATAGTACTAACTTGGGGTTTAATGCTAAATGGTTGTTAGACATCCATATTTCAGTGCAGGTGAGGGGTGATTGGATAAGTTTCTGAAGTTCTTGAGGGGAGATGGCAGTACAGATGATAGTAAAGTCATCTGCATATTGAATGACTTTGGCTTGGGTGAGGCTAGAGTGAAAGGCATTGATGAAAATGATGAAAAGTAATGGGCCCAGGATAGACCCTTGGGGAACACCTGTAGTGATGTTAAGGAATGGAGAGACATTTAGCCATTTACTGGCTTGTTGTCTGTCTGAGAGGTAGTTGGAAAACCAGTTTAGGGTGGAGGGAGAAATATCTATGTTGGATAGTTTTCTAAGGAGAAGAGGGTGTGAGATAGTATCAAAGGCTTTGGACAGATCAAGAAATAGGGAGGAGACAAGTTTTCTGGCATCACGAGCCCAGGTGATAGAGTCACAGAAGGAACTGAGAGCAGTAGTGGTGCTGTGGCCTCATCTGAAACCATGCTGTGTTGGTGATAGTATGTTGTTATCAAGTAGGTGATTAAAGAGTTGATCGTGGATACATTTGTCGAGGATTTTTAAGATGGGTGAAAGGATGGCAAAGGACCAGAAGTTGGAGATTTCTATGTTGTTACCACCTTTGTATAGTGGGAGGATAAATTCTTTTTTCCAAATAGAAGGTACATAAGACTCATGGATGTATCTATTGAAAAGTATACAAGTGCGGTATGCACTAGAATCTGCAGCTATTTGCAGGAATTCTGGAGGCAGGTTGTCGGGGCATTGGTACATGGTTTTAGTTTCATAAGCAGTTTCTTTACCACAGCTGTTGCAATAGGGACTATTGAGAATTTGGGAAAAAGATCAGGTGGGGTAGTAGGGGTAGGTAGGTTGTGCTGGTATGGTGTAATTTGAGGAAAGTTGTTTGTTAGGTTGGCTATGATGTCAATGAAATAAGTGTTGAAAAGTGTGGCAATTTCAACGGGGTTTTTTCTGGGTTAGGGCAGGGGTTACTTTCTGAACCAGGGTGTAAGAAGTTATTGAGTGACCTCCAGAAGTGTTTAGGATTACATCTGTATTCGTTTTGTAGAGTATGATAATAGTTTTTCTCATCTTTAATAACTTGGCATTTTACTTGGTTGTGGAGGTGTCTACAGGTTATGAGGTCAGAGGGTTTTTTGTGCTTTTGCCAAAGCTTCCAGGCTCTGTCCCTGCTGACCATGTTCTGTTTTGTGGCTCTAGTGAGCCATGGAGTGTGCCAGGATTTTATGCATTTTAGTAGTGAGAGTGCCAAACTATTTAAGATATTAAGGAAAGAGGAATTGAAATATTGTACAGGGCTATCTAGAGGGAGAGTTTATAAGGGTTCACTGTTGATGCTTTTTAGGGTATTGTTAAAGGTAGTAGGGGAAAAATGGGATAAATTTCTAGTATATTTGTATTGATGTTTGTGTATGGCAGCTGTAGTTTTGCATATTATAAAGGTTGGGAGATGGTCACTGATGCTGTTTGGGAGGGTTCCTGGAGTGGCAATCTTATTAGGGTCAGAGACTATGATCCAATCTGAGATTGTTCCATGGGAGTTGTTTTTGGTGGGTCTGATGAGGTCAGTAATTAGCTGGTTGTAGTTATAAAGGTTGCTGTTGAAGGGGGGAGTTGCTGTGAGAAATCTAGCCAGTTTATATTAACATCACCTAGGATTATTGTTTCTGTAGTTATGTTATTAGAGCTCCAAGCTAGGATGTCCTCTAGAGTGGAGATGTTATTACCAGGGGGAATATATTGGGCAATGATACATAGGTTTTTATTCTTATTAATTTTTAGGAAAGCTATTAAGATTTCGGCTGTAGTGAAGTTCAGTATGTCTGAGTGGTAGGGGATCATGTTGAAAGTGCTGGGGTAACTTAGAGCTACCTCAACTCCTTTTTTTTAGCTCTGTCTTTGTGTAGACAGGCATAGCCAGGAGGAAGAAATTCTGGGCTTTTGATATAAGGTTTTAGCCATGTTTCTGTAGCGACAATAATGTCAGGCTTATTTTGTATTAGCCAGGCATGGAAGTCAGGGATTTTGTTTCTAATGCTTTGCAGATTAATAGTACTTAGGTTTAGAGATTCAGTGTAAGCTAGGAGATGGGGGGGCCAGGGTTGGGGTGTATATCTCCACTTAAGGTTAGTTTGGAATGTTTGAACAAGATGGTGTTGGGTTCTTGTTTCTTCGTCATTTTATTACTAAGGTAGGGGGTGTAGTTTGAGAGACCCTTGCCATTTGTGGGGAAAATTCTTTGTCTAAAGCAAAGGATGTTGTCTGTATGGTATAGATTAGGTGAAATGTTGGAGAAGGATCTGGGTATTAGTTTTTGAATGGAGATTGTTGATGACGGTATGTACTGGATAGAGGCAAGTTGCAAGGAGGTTAGATGTAGTAGGAAGGTTAAGGGTAGCAGGGAGAGTTAGGGTGTAAGTTTGCTTTTAAAAGGCATTTTGGGTCAGGTTTATAGTAGAGGGAAAGTGGAATGTGTTAGTAGTTAGTAATGGATGAGTGTTGATAAAGTAAACAGGCAGGTGAAGTAATAGTGTGGTGAAATTTAGAAAGATGTAGAAAAGGGGTGGAGACAGGAGGGCTATGAGTGTCAGTATAAGGAATGCACCAATAGTTTAAGGGTTAGAGGGGAGTACTGTGATTGGGTGAGAGCTAATGGGAGGAGGAGCTTAGTAAAGAATAAATGTAATTGAAGTGGGGGTGTATGGGAATGGGGTAGGGTAGGGGAGCAAAGTAAACCTGAGTGGAGCGAGGACGAACGGACCATGTAGAACCATGGCATGGATCAGGCAACAAGACAAACAAAAAAAATCAGCTAAGACTCCTGTGAGCAGGAATTTAAGGCTGCCTAGTTTCAAAGAAGAAGTTTTCTGTTAGCTTAGTGACTGAGAGGGGGGGGGGAGGCTAGGGCTAGGAGATTTAGGCTTTAAGGGGAACTTTAAAAGGGCTCAGTACAAGTATAATAAGTTTAAAAGGGACTCTATGCAGAATCCATAACTAGCACAAAACTGAGTGGGAAGATAAGGGAAAATGACAGCAGGATGTGTCTGATTGTGTGTACTCCCCTAACTTACAATAGAAAGAAATGTAACATAATAGCTGTCTCTATACAGTTATGACCTATACTTTACTAGCTGTTTTGATCTATCTACTCGCAGATCACAAGTGGGACTCTGACAGTGGCTTGAAGCACTCAAAGTTATGCTGAGAGGACAGCTACAGGTCAGCTGGGGGCACACAAGGTGTGTATACTGATTATAGAACTATAACAGACAAAAAAGAAAACAAAGTTAGGGTAGTAAGGATATGTAGCATGAGAGAAGAGATGGAAGGCTGAGCAAAACTAAAGGTATAAAATATGAAAGGCAGAAGGAGATATTAGGTTGAGCAGACAGGAGAAAGTTAGTCAGTTTAGTGACCGATACAAATCTAGATTCAGTTGCTGTAAATTAACAACATCATGCAGACAGGGAACATACACTACATAAACATAACAGTTCTGTGTTTTGTTTTATTTAGCTAGAAACCATTCAGTAGGTACAAATGCTTTACACAGTACATTAACATCAGCAGAACATGTATATTATCATTGCAGAATTATGGTCGCAATAGCTAGCTAATATACAGTTTCAGTTAGAGGCATTATGTTTAACAATTAACCTTAAAAGCAGGCTAGAAAAACTCTATAGTCACCGGCTTCCAAAACCTGAGACTTTGTAGGACAGCAGAAGTTAAAATGCGAGACACCAACCCTTTAAATACATGTATAGCGGCCATGCTACAAGCTGTAATACTAGATTTCCACCTTTTTCATGCCAGATTAAATAGAGTTCTACTCTACTCTGCAAACACTAAATTAATGTAAGAGTTGTGTGCCTAAATGTTTAATTCCAGCGTACAGCCAACAAGAAACATCAGAAAATAGCTGTGCTAGCCGTAATAATGCGGTGATATAAAATCACCGGCCAAGATTATTAATATTCACTTTCTGTGCGATAAAATAAGGATAGCAACAGTCTATGCAAGAGCATTAAGATAATTTACACCTCATTACAGCTAGGGCTATGAATGGCCTGAGGCAGAAACCAACCAGACTACTGTAAAGTTTGGGCTGGCATTCGGAAGTAGAACAATTTAACAAAGTGCAGCAGTATACATCTTGGCATGAGACACAAAAATAAAAATGAAGTATCCCGCACTGGCAGGGAACAATGATAATAAGCAAAAACCAAATATATTTATGAGATGTACACGCTACTGCTACACCTGAGTTGTTGCAGAAACCATGGGGAAATGATGGTTTAGAAATGGTGCTGTAGCCAGGAGGGGTAAATGTAACCTCGGCTTGGCCTGTTTGGGATGGGATTGGGAGGGACAAGGTGATTGATAGGTGAGTGAGGGCAGGCTATTGGATGAAAATAGTTCAGGTTCAACCCACGGCATGATCCAGGCAACAAGACAAAAAAAAATCAGGTAAGACTCCTATGGGCAGGAATTTAAGGCTGCCTAGTTTCAAAGAGGAAGTTTTCTGTTAGCTTAGTGACTGAGAGGGGAAAAAGGCTAGGGCTAGGAGATTTAGTCTTTAAGGGGAACTCTAAGAGGGCTCAGTACGAATGTAATAAGTTTAAAAGGGACTTAATGTAGAATCCGTATCTAGCACAAAACAGAGTGGGCAGATAAGGGAAAAATTATAGCAGGACGCATCTGGTAGTGTGTATTCCCCTAACTTACAATAGAAAGAAATGTAGCACAATAGCTGTCTCTATACAGTTATGACCTACACTTTACTAACTGTTTTGATCCATCTACTCGCAGTTCACAAGTGGGACTCTGGTAGTGGCTTGAAGCTGTCAAACGTATGCTGAGAGGACAGCTACAGGTCAGCTGGAGGTACATTGGGCACGTATACTGATTTATAGAAACTTTACTAGCTGTTTTGACAAACTCAAGAGGTTAGGTTCAAACCCATGTGTCACCTGTTGGATTGCCAACTGGCTCACAGACAGGACCCAGAAAGTTAGAATTGTGGAGTCCACCTCTACAAAGAGGCCAGTCACAAGTGGAGTCCCTCAGGGATCAGTCCTTGGACCCTCCTTTTTTGGAATTTGCTTTTCAGAAGTCAAGGCCATAGTCAGTGGTCTCTGGCTGACTAAATCTGCAGATGATTGCAAATTAGGAGCTGTCATTGAATCTCACACTGACACAAATGTTCTCCAGGAGGGGCTGATACAAACAACTAGTGTCAGAGCCATGGACTAAAATTAAATGCCAAGAAATGCATAATAGCATTCTTTGGGAAGTCATCTATCCCTGGTAACTATCATACTGACAACACACCCCTTAGAGCTGGCCCAGTAGTCAGGGACTTAGGGACACACATAGACAGTAATCTAGCATTTGATCATCACATGTCTACAGTGGTGAGGAAACCATTCTATGTTGCGCAAATTATAATCAATGGTATGGCATCTAAGTCCAGGAAAGTCATTGTTCCACTGTATTCAGCATTTAGCAGACCTGTCAGTAAGTACAGTACCCCTATTGGTATGTACCTAACCAGGCATATTCAACAACTGGAACATCCACAGAGGTTCCTCACTAAAAGAATACGGGATGTAAGTAATATGTTCTGTTCACACCGCATCAAGGCCCTATCCCTGTATTCTGTCTCCTACAGACTTTTGAGGGGAGATCTATGCCTGGCATACAGTGCATTGTCAGACCCCATTCCAATGGACCTCCTGCATATCCACAAATCAAACAGCACTAGAATTACCCATTCTAAAAAGACTTAAACCTTGCCTGTGATATAAATAGGACCTGCTGGAGGGATAGGTATGTATCCCAGAAACTACCCCGTCTATGTAACAGGCTCCCCATCAATGTGAAGCAGAGTTTCTCCCTAACCCAATTCAAATGCAACTTGGACAATTTGATGGGAAACCAGAAATTCATCCCTGGTTTGGCACCTATGTCTCTAATGGACAGAGATACCCTATAAATTGTTCATCTCCCAGGCACATGCTTACATTATCAAGGGTATCAGAACTTGTCAGAAATTCGGGATGCTTGGCTAGGCTTAAAAATGACTTTGTGGTTGTTAGCCTAGTAAACACTTATGAACCTATGAAACTATAGTATTTTGCAGACAGCTTACAAGCTGAAGTTTATATAAGAAAACCCAGAAAATCTCTACATGAAATGCAAATAGAGGAATCCTTGTCAAATCCACAAAAGCCATTTGGGAGAACTACATTAATAGAATATAATGTACAGATAACCCATGGAATAACATTAGAGTTAGACCTTACAGAGTGCTAGACTCACTAAAAGAGAAGAGCCACAAAGTGAATTAAGCAGTCCAAACACTATTACTTCCTAAATTTGATGAAAACATTAGATTTTGTAATGTCTTTAGAAAACTGAATAGCATTTATTAATATGATAGATATTCCAGGATCAAAATTAATAAGCTGACAGAGAACCTAGTAAAGTCCAAATACCTGACAATACTGGACTTGAAGAAGGAATTCTGGCAGATACCACTTATCTCTCTGCCAATGGAAAAAACAGGCTCTGTATTTCTTAATGGAGTATTTCAATACACAGTATTATTAGTGTTACTATTTGGCCTTCATGGAGCCCCAGCTACCTTTCAGAGGCTTCAGATATATACTGAAGCCCTACTCGCAGTGTGCTGTTGCATATCCGCAGTGTCAGTGGTACAATAGGTAGCACACTTGCCTTTGGTGCAGAAGGCTGTGTGTTCTATTCTCACACCAGGCAGATAGATTGCTGCATGCAGCAAAAGGGGCAATGCTGCACTCCTGAATATGTTATGTTTTGGATGAGACATTAAACCAAGACCCCATCTGCCTGAGCTGGTAGTAGTACAGGTGGACGTAAAAGAGCCCACAGCACCTATTAAAAAGATTAGTTTTTTTTATTGATATATGCATTACATATTATTTACATATTTACATTATTTACATCTATTTACAAATCTTCATACATTATAAACTTCAATTTAAGCATCTCCACCCACTCTTTTATCCACAACCAAAACATTTCCCTGGATTTAGTAAACTTCCGTGCAGGACTAGCTTAGTCCTGCATGGAAGCGACTGTTTAGGAGCAGGATGGCAGCGCGCCAACCATATTAATAAGGCACGCTGCCTGAGCTCCTAGGCTTACACGGAGTGTGTAAGAGTGCAGGGGGGTGTCTGAGAGCTATAAACACGCCCCTGCAATGTAGAACAGTAGAAAGGGGTATGCAATGAGTGAGACCACTCACAGGTGTCCGCATATTCCCACCAATAGTCCCCCTTGTGTATAACAGCAACAGAATGTAGTAATGAAATGAAGAAACCCTAATTTTTTTTAAAAATCCGATTGAAGCTAACCGTAGGTGCACAGGTGTACCCATCTCTTAGCTATGGTTAAAGCAGCTTAAAAAACTGAAGAGGATAACAAGGAAGATATATGCAAATGAAGCAGCACAGCAATAGTGTAGTGGGCAGAGCATTTGCCTAATGAGCAGGCATCCGTGGTTCAAGTCCCACTGCAGCACATTCTATTTTACATGGCAAAGCATGTTATGACCAATATTTTTCTTGCCTAACCCAATAAATAACATATATTTATGAACTGGAGTACTGCAGCAAATGCACATGTAAGGTGTCAGTATCATAATGAATAAGGCACTAGTAAACAGGTCTAAGCACAAATAAGCAGTAGTAAGCATAATTAAGCACTAGTTAGCAGGCATAAGCCCATTTGTGCAGCGGTAAGCAATGCCTACACTGGCTAAGCAATTCTAAAGCTAACTCTCTCTAAGCAGATGTAATGTCAGGTTAGCAGTGCTTACCGTTGCGCAAACCCACTTACAACTGCTCAAAGGTGCCTTAATCACTCTATATCCAATGGCCCTTGTTCTGCCCATCAACAAAATAAACAGCTATACAGGTCTCAAACCCAGGCCCTATAAATCATAGTCCCAGTAGTTATCCACCAAGCCATCACATAAGTACAGAAGAATGAGATAGTAGTAAATATGTCCCCACCATAGAATAACCAAACTGAACCTGTGAAAGGCATCAGTATACAGTCATATGTGCCATAACCCACTACATAACATAAATATGTGAATTAGAAGACAGCAGTAAACTCAGAAGTGAGGTGTAATTGTAATAGAGTGTTGAAGTCCCTAATAAAACACAATGACCCCACAGAGTGTACGCACACATCAATCAGGGATACCAGGCATGCATATAAGGTGTAATGAATAATAACACAATGCCAAAAAGGCATTATAATGAAGGTCTAATGTAAGCAATGCTAAGCTTTGCACAGGCCAGCTTAGGAGGTGTGAGCAATGTGTAGACCAGCTCATTCTTTGTGCCCAGTAGTATACCCCTTTAAGCAATGCCAACCTTAGGTAAGCAGGTTTGCCCATAGCTTAGCCTTTTCAAAACTGGCCAATCATGGAATAATGTGGGAAATTGGCCCTACTTAAACCCAAGAGGTGGGAATACATCTCATAACTAGTTGTAGCTTCCCCTTGGAGGCACTATAGCAGTAATGGAGAAGAAGTGTCTTCCAGGCACAGCGCTGGTGCATCCAGAAGTCTAAGGTCATGGCAGGACTCCTAGTTAAAGACCTTGCACAGAGACTGCTACAGGGCCAGTGCCAGGGCTCCCAATATAAGGCGGAGGCCTGGGACTGTCTCGCCCGTGACCTCACCAGTGTCACTGACATACACCGAACTGGTGAGCAGGTCAGGCACCACAATACTGACCTGAAGCAGTGGAAGGGGGACCTCTTGGAGGAGTGGCTCTGAGATGCTAGAGCATCAGGGGATGTTCCAGACGTGTGTAAGTATCACCCAAGTATGTGTGTAATAAGTGCCAGCTCAGGTATATCATGGATAGGTATGGCTAAATATTCCTCTTATGTCCCCCACAGCTGCAACGGAGTGGGCCATGAACCAGGAGGCCCACATCTGCCGCATGGCACGGTTGCAACGTGAGACAGGTTGGTAATACTCATGCTTTTACTGTTGTAGGAAATAAAAATAAAAGTAGTAGTAAATTAATTGCTAGTATAAAACCTGTATTGTTCAAGACAAGTACTGCATACACTAGAGAATATGGCATGAAGAGTCTCATATTGTTTGTATGGCAATAAAAGTGTAATATCCTGACAAAACAAGTCTAACTGCTGGACTGCATGTGTATATTCTGGTATCATATGGTAATGTAGATTTGCACTCATGTAATAGTACTATAGTATTAAGCACTGTTACCCACACCATGCACCATAAATTGAATGTGTAGGAATGCCTGTATATGACAGGTGTAATCCCCAGAGGCTATTTAGCACAACTGAGAGGCACATAGACAGTAAACAGGGAAAATGCAGACAACAAAAGCTGAATAGCACATGCAGCTATGATGTGAATTGTTGTTTTTTTAGCACACACACACAGCCATGGTTTGAATCCTGCCAGTGGTAGTAGTCTGCATACAAAATTATACCCCACAGCTGTACAGATATGTCCAGAATGTCTATTAAATTGGCCCATATCTATTGCCTATCAACCTGTCCCCCTGGGAAATCTATGGGCTGATCCCAGACGTATAGGCAGCAAACAGGAAATACAACTGATTGACACACATCTATGACAACAAACCTGGCACACTAGCAACTTCCCAGTACCTTATGTGACTAAGAAGCGACGTATGTCCCATTTACACCCCAACTTGTTAAGCTGTGGTCAGGGCCGGTGTTAGCATTTTGAGGGCCCCCAGCAAATGTCAAGTTGGGGGCCCCTAGGCACTTTATATCCACCTATCACCCTGTCACTGCACCCCTCCTAAGCAACCTTTTAGTTCATGCTGCAAACCTTTATGAGTGGTCATTTGTGAGGAGATACACAGGTCCTATCTGGGAATACTGCCTGCCTCCCAAGAAGACAGTCACTGCCCCTATGCTTCCTTCTGGTGTTTGACTGGCATGAAAGCAGAGGTTCAAATTGCCACAGTCATGTATTTCAAATGACTGCTGACATATATATATATATATATATATATATATATATATATATATATATATATATATACATATATATACACACACAGCATGCCTCCTCACCCCTAAATCTCAAAGGCATCCACCTGTATATGTGCCTGATGTGAGATTATTAGGAAAGTGAAAAAATAACGATTACAGTAATGTATTCCACATTGTTGCTCCCAGATACTACACAGCCCCAACACAAGCTACAGTAAACTTCTTTGTACACTTCTGAGGTCTGTAAGAATAGTAAAAGAAACAATGACCACACTGTCCCCAGCCCAAAAATAAGCTATAATGACCTCCAGTGCACATCTCTAAGGTTTGTCTGTGATGAAAATTAAATAAGTAATGACCACAGAATGCCCCCCCCCCAACTCTCACATACCCTGTAGCAACTTTCCATACACACATCTCAGCAGGGACAGTTTTAGGACGGGTGCAGCTGAAAGCATTGACCATTATCAGCTTTATACAGCAGGGTCATATCACAGCCCTTTTAGGTTAAATAATGTAATCAGAAAATGGATATATTTTTTCTTCTCATTTTCCCCAACCAGCAACAGCTTTTGTGGGGCTCCCACAGAGTGAAGGATGATTAAGGCAGTGCACCTCACTGTTTCCATTTGTCCAGTCTGGACAGTGGGGGCCACCAGAATCATAGAAGATGTAACTGTTTGAATATTATGTGATATGTTTTATGCCTTACTTTTAAAATGTAATAAACTGTTAGCTGCATTTTTACTGATACCCAGAAAATAACATATGTGCCCCAGTATTATTGGGTGTGTGCACAGATAAAAATCTGTGATTTTTCACATAAAAACACACACTCTCTCTCTCTCTCTCTCTCTCACACACACACACACACACACACACACACACACACACACACACACACACACACACGCGCATGTGTAACCCATAGCAATCTGTTGTGCAACACTGGCAGTGCCACAGCCAATCCGTGACTGTTATTTAGTAGTTGTCAAACAGCAGCAGGTATAAGTCATTTTTATTTACCTCATTGAGGAGTAATGCATACCTGTCACTGTCCCTGATTTCACAGACCTTCCCTGATTTTACCTCATAATTTTGCTCTGTACTTTGTAAATTTGCTGGTAAATTGTTGAGGATTACAGACTGTCAATAAATCTAGACATCAGAGTCATACTTCTTATTGTCCAAAAAATGCTGATGCAAAAGATGTTATTCTATCAATTTTTAAGTGAATTAGAGTAAAGTTTAAAATGTCTTCCTGATTTTGTGCCTTGATTCTGCTATTATTTTTGGCATTGAATAGAACTCTTCAGCAATGGAGTTGAGGGTTATAGTAGTTGGTGTCCTACCAGTATTTATAAAACTACCTGAAAGAGAAAACCATCCCCAAAGATTGGGAGCATAAGCTCTTCTTAAAAATCCCAGGTGAGCACAGAGAATGGTCCCTTTGGGCTGCTTATCTGTAGTGCTTACCTTATTCATTTAAATTATCAGCTTTATACTAACAGGGCATATCAGAGCAGTGTTTAGGTTAATAAGCAGAATCAGAAAATTAGTACATTTTTTTCTCATTTTTCCACAACCAGCAACAGCTTTTGCAGGTCCCCACACAGTTAAGGATGATTAAGGGGTCCCCTGCAACCATGGATGTATTGCAGGTATGTAAAGCTGACTATGTTAGTTTTTGTGGACAGAATGTCCACCAGCACAGTTTAAGTAAGCTAGGGCACTGTGTCAGTGGTAAAATATTTGTGAAGTTTGTTACTTGATAAAACACTATTAAAATAATCAGAGATATATTTGAATTTTAAAGGAGATGTAAATAAATATTATTATCTGGTTTATTAAGTATACAAGATTGCTGCAGTAGCTTTTGTTGGTTTGACAAACATGCTACAAAATATCAAGATAGCTTGCTGTGGTTGGGGGCCCCTCAGGAACATGGGGACCCCAGCGACCGCAGGGTTCGCTGGTGCCTAAAGCCGGCTATGGCTGTGGTCAGAGTGTGTACAGTAACAGAGTGGGATGTATGTGCATAATAGTAATGTGGAACCTGATACTGGGTGTGGGAACATTCAGGTAGTGCTAATAAACATTCCTCCCACAGGTCTGTCAGATACCAACACTGTGCCCAGAAATACAAGAATGATATGCAGTTGCTCTGAATAATGACATATTACACACCACTGTCACCCACACTGTACTACAACATATAACTCTCTAGGAAATCTATATAAGAGTGTTGTTATACAAGGTCAGAATGCATAAGCACAGGGGATTAATAAGACAGGAAAGCAGATTGGAGATATACAGCAATATCAATATAGCAGACACAACTGTGATAGACAGTGTTTAAGTTGTAGCAGACACAGCCATAATCTGAATCCTGGGAGTGGAATCAGATTGTACACAGATTCATAACCCACAACTGTACACATGAGGTCAGAATTTCCAGTATATGTGCCCATATCTGCTGCCTGTCCCCCTGTTATGTCTGTGGGATGATCCCAGATGTGTAGCCGGCAAACAGGGAATACAAGTGATTGTCAAACATCATGAGAACACACCTGTCACTGTAGCAACCCCCAAAACTGTTAGGAGAGTAATATTTCAAGTATGTCCTATCTACATTCCCATGTTGTCGAGCTGTGACCAGAGTGTGTACAGTAATAGAGTGAGATGTATGTACATAATACTAATGTGTAATCTGGAACCTTGTGTGGCAACATTCAGGTAGTGCCAACAAATATTGCTCCCACATGTACGTTGGATATGAACACTGTGCTGAGAAATACAGACCAATATAACCTGTACTGGTACCGTCCACCCTGGTATTGTAGGGAATTGTGAATGTTGCAGTTTCTCTGAATAATAAAGTATCACTGGTCACTGTCACCCACACTGTGCTACATAACATAACTGTGTAAGAAAGCATGTATATGTGTGTCTCAGGTCACTAAAGGTGGAAGAGGGAAATACTCTAGATATGTCTAGGCACACCGGCATGTGGTCAACACATGGCCAGAGTCTGTGCAGAAAGAGTTGGATAGCATAGTGCAAAACATCAACCCAGAATACCGGCATATTTGCACAAACTGTTAGTGAATATTAATAAACATTCCCTCCACAGGTATACCAGGAAAGAGGTGTATACTGCAGGTAAAACCGGTTCATGTGTAATGATGTCGACAGCCATATCAGTATCCAACATAAGTCTATAGGGTAGTATAGTAAGACTTGTAAGGTACAGATAACAGCACTGACTATGAAGTAATGTGGACTACAGGCATTTACTACTTGTTAATTGATATCTCCCCCCCACCACCTTATCGCCAACAATAATCAACATACCCACCCCAACTTGTATGTTCTGACTCTGATAATGTCCAATTGTTTGATAAATATTTTAATGGTTCCCATGCCTGTGCCATATTGAATTGTTCCAACATTATTGGCATGGTGCCATCATCGTACCTGCATGCTGTTTTTATTACCATTGTGGTCCCATATATGCATGTGTTTTGTTTGCTATGCAACTGTTCTGTATCTGGTGTATGTGTTAATGGGAATATCTATGCATACTGTTATACCTAACCCTGGAATGTGTTGACTATTACTAACCCATATATGATGTTGAAATCTAAACACTATAGCACGCTTGGGAAGGCAGGTCCCAGTGGACCCACCTGTCCCACCTCAGCTGGCCGAGGCACCGGGCACCAGCATGTCTGGGGCCCAAACCCAGACCTCCCTGTCCATTGGTCCTGCACCACCTTCAAGTGGAACTGCCTCAGGGGATGAGGCTTGCCCCCCCCCGGGAGTGGGTGCGGACAGGCACCTGTCACCCATCACCAGGTGAGGGGTGTGGTGCATAGAGCAATCAACGAGCAGTTCAGTGATCTTCTACGCCAGCTCGAGGGCCGCATGTCATGATTAGAGAGTCAGCCTGGCTCTGCGGCTCAGCTGCGAGCACAGCCACCTTTGGGGCTGTGAAGGTGCAGTGGTAACTGCCCATGGGTGGGGACCTCAGTCCCACTGTTACCACTAGGGGGCTTGTTCCCAACACTCCTCCCCATCAAGGTGTTTACTCCCACATGTGTCATATACCGCCCCTGTATGCCTCTTGTGTGTCTTGTCTGTTAACCTACCCAACCTACCTCCCCAAATAGGGTCTATATTATATCATCGAATGCTTAAAAAAGCGAACGCTGATTGATCGACTTAATTTAAGCAAAAGCTTACAATCTCGAACTGTCAGATCAGTGATTTTTTTCCCTGGGAAATAAATCGCTGATCCAAAACACATACACATAACACAAGCACACCAAACAAACAGAAATCCACACACATACACCTAAAATCTGATACCTAACCCTATACTAAACTATGCACACACCACTAACTACCCACTTACCTTAACCCAAACCCTAACCCTAAGGTCCGTCACTATCGCACACTCACCTCACCCGCTCCCTAACCCTAACTCACTTAAATCCGCCCTAACCCTCATGTCCACTCAATCGCACACACACCTAACCCGAGCCCTAACCCTAATTCACCTAAATCACCCTAACACTCACATCCACACAATCGCACACTTACCTGAATCCGACCAGTAACTTTCCACCATAACACTGAAAATACCGAAGCAACAGAAACAGACAACCAAATTCTTTCCCTAGGAAAAAATTCGAGTTTCTGCTGCTTCGATATTTTGCATTTTCGCGAAAATAAGTTTGATCAATCAGTGTTCACTTTTTTAAGCATTCGAGGATATAATTTAGACCCCCAAATATATCTACTACCCCTCCCCGACATCCCACTTTCTCCTGAAAAAAAAAGAAAATGGCAATCTGTTCCCACAAAAAAATTACGCCCCATACATAGCTGTCCATTTCACACGTGTGTCCACTGGACATATGTAATCTGGTCTAATTGGCATCACAACTTATTATTGTCCTCACCCCTCTCCCAGGGGTTTGAGTGTCCAAATCTACCTCCAAATTAAGTGTATATGCACAGCTGTTGCTGTACAAGAAATGGGCAGCTATGGACCTTCCCTACACCCTTCCTGCACATCCCTAGCTATTTTCCCTACTGTCTTTCCCTATTTGTGCCCCCTTTTCACCACTTTCCTATCAACCCATTTTTCTTTTCTTTCAAAGAAATTAGTACGGGGATAAGCGGGAGCAAGCACTTTTAAGCAACAGTAAGCGGGTTTAAGCCTGTTTGTATGGGGGTAAGCAATGGCTACACACGTTAAGCAATTTAGAAGCTGAGTATAAGAAACTGTAACAGGAAGTTAGCAGTGCTTACCTCCGTCCAAACATGCGCAAACTCGCTTACAACTGTTTTAAAGTGCCTTATTCACTCTGTATCCAATGGCCCGTGTTCTGTCCAGAAACAAAATAAACAGCATCTGCAAGGCTCAAATCCAGGACCTTGCACAACACAGACAAAGTGATTTACCACTAAGCCATGCCAGATATACATAAATCTGATGTTTTCAGAAACATATCATCCAGCCCAATCATGCAATAGTACAGAGAATGTAGATCAACATTTAGATGTATTTGTGTGTAAATATATTAATATCTAAATGGATACAACATATCTATATATGTAGATATATATATATTATATATATTTAGAAATATATACATATATATAAATATATATGAACATATATACATGCAAATGCCTACAGCGACACATATATATGTCTACACCTATATGTCTATATATACACAGCAAGTTACATATATGTACGCAGATATATATCTATCTAGGTATATACGGTCATAGTTGTATATGCAAGCATATATATATATATATATATATATATATATATATATATATATATATATATATAGGTATATATATATATGGCCATACATCTGTAGATATCAATGGTAGATTAACAGAAAAATATAATTCCACATGCACCATATGGATGGTAACAGCCATGTAGATGGGTATAACACATAACGACTGGTATACATTCGCCCCCATAGGTTATGCATTCACACATCCCATCTGTCCTGATACATAACTACTTATACAGAGGTGCCATGGCCACATACTACCCACTAGATATTGACATGACTGCTTTTCAGTTTATAGCATCCTACAGACCACCCTCTCAAAGTCAGGAATCCCACTCGGCTTTCCTGAAAACATTGGAGAACATGAAGATCTCTCCGAACACCATTATATTGGGTGACTTCAACTACCCAAACATTGACTGGGAGCACTACTCAAGCCCCAGCACCTTAGCCCAAAGGTTCCTGGAAATTATAAACTCAAATGCTATGGAACAACTAGTCACCACTCCCACAAGAGGGGACAACATACTAGACCTGATCATTACCAACATGGGGACTCTATGCTCCACACCAGAAGTATATCCCTCATTGGTAAGATCAGACCATAAATTAATTTCACTGGATGTCCACATCCTGACCCCACCCCAGCCCAGAAAACCACAGTGATAAACTTCTCAAAGCGAACTTCTCACTTCTCAAAACAAGTGGAATCCTTCAAGGCCCCAGGGCCAGTGGAAACTACGCCCAAACTGCAGAATCCTATATAAGCATTCTACGGACATCTCCAGGAATGCATGGATCATGCTATCCCAAACAAAACCAAGACTCAATCATCCAAAGGCAGGCGTCCAGTCTGGTGGACCCCTCCATAAATAAACTGTACAACAGAAGGAGGAAGCTACTACATGATAGAGCAAAATCCCTAATAGGGAAGGCATCTCTGATCAGTACTAGCAAAAAATTACGATCCCTCATAAAATCCTCCAAGGCCAGCTTCGAGAGAAAAATTGCACAGGACACCAAAGACAATCATAAGGCTTTTTTCAGTTATGTTAGAAACCTGGGATGCAACTCCCAGACTTGTTCCGAGTTGATTCTAAACAAAAAATACACTGAACCCACAGACATCGCCAATATCCTGGCAGACAGTTTCAGTGCAAACTTCTCCACCCCCCCCTCCAAAAGAGCAAGTATCTATCCTGGCAGAGGGCTGCCTCCCAAACATCTCTGATGCTCAGGTGAAGGCTGCCCTCTCCAAAACAAAAACCACTGCTTCCATGGGACCAGATGGCGTCCCAGGTTGCATCCTACATGAACTCCAAGAGGAACTAATCCCTCAAATAAAACAGCTATACAATCTCAGCCTCACTACAGGATATGTGCCCACAGAATGGCGTACAGCAACAGTGGTCCCACTCCACAAAGGTGGAGCCTCTACGGACCCTGGAAACTATCACCCCATAAGCCTGACTAGCTTAGTCTGCAAGGCTATGGAGAGGATCATCATGGAGCTCATAAACAAAGACATTGGGGACCTACAGACACTAGATCCTACCCAGTTCAGCTTTGTCAAGGGCAGATCCTGCCTTTTGAACCTGGTTGACTTCTTTGAAACAGTCACAAAAGCCATAGATGAAGGGAGGGTAGTCCACACAGCCTATCTGGACCTTGCAAAGGCATTTGACACAATACCCCACTCGGGCATCATAGATAAGCTATCCAGCCTAAATATAAACCCCTATGTCACAAGATGGGTCACAAACTGACTCAAAGACAGAACCCACAGTGTGAGAGTTGCTGGAGCCATGTCAGACTCGAAACCGGTCACAAGTCCGTCCCACAGGGTTCTGTCCTGGGACCACTCTTGTTCGGTATATACTTTTCCGAAGTACAGGCAAACGTGGAAGGACTATGGCTCACCAAGTTTGCAGACGACTGCAAACTGGGCGCCATAATCGACTCTCCAGCTGACACAAACATCCTTCAAAAAGGTCTCACAGAGACAGATAACTGGTGCCAGCGCCATGGTTTAAAGCAAAATGCCAAAAAATGTATAGTCATACCCTTTGGCAAAAACAATGTGCCCACAAATTACCACATAGGCGGAAACCCATTAAGTACAGAGAAAGTTATTAGGGACCTGGGGACCCAAGATGATAGTAATCTCTCCTTTGAAAACCACATTGCCAAAGTGGTTAGGAAGACCTTCTACATAGCCCATCTCATCACGAAGGGTTTCACATCTAGATAAAGAGAGGTAATCGTGCCCCTTTATTCATCCCTCATCAGGCCCATCATAGCATACAATGCCCCTTTTGGGATGTACCTTACCCGACACCTGCAGCAATTAGAGAAACCCCAAAAGTATCTCACCAAGAGGATCAAGGGTCTCAAACAGATGCCATATGCTGCTCGGTTAAAAAAACTTCAGCTCTACTCAGTTGCATACCGCCTACTTCGAGGCAATCTATGCCTGACATACAAAGCTATGTCAAATCCAGAAATAATGGACATGTTCCACCTTAGTAAATCTAAATCCCTTAGAGCCACACGCTCGAGGGACTTGAACCTCAGCACAGAAATAAATAGAACTTGCTGGAGGGACAGGTTCATAACCCAGAGGTTCCCTTCGCTCTGGAATAGAATTCCAGTTCATGTGAGGCACAGCACCTCACTGATTCTCTTCAAGAAGAATCTCGATAGGTGGAAGGGGGATCGTAGGTTTGTCCCAGGGATTACTCCCATGTCACTATTAGACAGAGGCACAGTAAACTAAACCTTAAAAAGGGCACAGTATACTCAAATCAAGGGGTGGCGTAAGCCATACAGAATTGGGCACGGCTTATAATTGCCCCAGGGCAGATAGCCTAGTATGAACCTTTGAACCTATGAACATGCATCTGTACAGCATCCCACCACTCTGTCTGACATACATGACTGTTAAGACAGGCCCGGCAGAAGTACATCTGGCAAGTATCTGGACATGACACCTCACTGGGTAAGTACACTAAGCTGCTAGGCATGTAACAAAGCACTGTGCAGGCTACAGGCAGTCTGGCTCAACACTGGCCTACATCTCCTATGGGGGAATGCACATGTACCTGCATATACAGCAGGCTCTACAGGCATGTCACAGCACAGGGTAAGATACACCTGTGTGAAAGTGCATAACCACAACCAATTTGAACACAGCCACATATGGTAAGCTAGCATAATATTACAGTATATGGACTATCTGTTCAACACCATCCTCATATGTGCCACTCACACACTAACCCTACATATACTGGGTCACTACACAGTGTGGTCTGAGGCCCGTCTCTGGTATGGGACATGTGTGTGTATGGCCCTACAAACATGTAAGCCAATATGGTAACATACAGTGGAGCAGCATGTAACATCAGATAGGAGGGGACCTAGGACAAGGACATCTATCACAGTCTGTACACAAGCCAAGGTACATATTAACAATACACACACTGTTGACATTCACCATAAGAACACAGACCTCAGTACTGTACAAACAACTACAGAATGTCCAGGTTATGTCATCAAATCTAACCCCTACTGTACATAAAGTGTAGCAGTCTGATATTTCACTGGCTTGTTATCAGATATGATGACACTAATTATGGTGTACAGCACATATGCACCTCTTAATGCATGACATATGTACAAAGGTTGACTGAGTTGTGGCTGGAAGCACATACACAGGGCCAATATTGACATGTTGCTGTGATAACATCATACATTTACTGTTGTAACAGGGTTTGTTGCAACATATGTCCTATGAGGGATATGAAGTCAGTAACTGTCATGGCTTTCACCATCTAGAGACTGCAATTCTCACACTACCTTCTGCAGTTCATAGATACATGCTTTGTGGGTAACATATGAAACCAAAGGCACCACACACTGCCCAGTCTGTAGATGACCCTACAGATGGGGATTCCTCAGAAACATAGAACTGACATGGCAGGTATTAAAACATGTAGGACAGCCATATCCACACACACCCTGTTAAACCAACATTACTCCGAATGCAGTATAGCAGCACTTACAGTCTGTAGTCAGGTCAGGAACATCCCCCTCCTGTGTGTTGGCCTGTTTCCACAGTGTATGTTGTTAGAGGTAAATCCCCAATCCATCTGAGGTGCTGTTTGTCAAACAACAGATCGAGTTCCTGCTCACAGTGAATGAAAAGGCCCAACACCAGCATGATGTTCCTAGATAATGGAGTGTGCTTCCATGCAATTGGCTATGGGAATGTTACCACAGCTGTTGCACATGCAATCAGCTAGGGGAGGGCTGCAATTCGTGCAGAGGCCATCAGCTGCTCATGAGCTTTACCTAAAATACACATGCTGCTGCCTAAGCAAAGCAGGTGTAGGTCTCCACATCTACCAGTGAGGGAGGGAGAGAGGTAGACAGAGGCAAAGACAAGTCAGGGAGGGGTGGGAGAGTAAAACTTAACCATGTCTGTGTCACACACCCACCAGCACAGGGTATCAAACCCCTGATGACTATGTAGTGCTATCACAGTTCTATGCAATCATTGTATGCGCCACATAGGTTACCTATTGCGGATCCGTCAGAACATATATGTGATGGTGAGTGATATCTGCAACAGGGATATGGTAGCTATACGGTAGGTGAAGTACATGTGCCTGTCTGCATGAACAGGTGCCATCGTCAACACAGCCACACTTTCACAGGGATGCACACACATTCACACACTTGGCAGGGCCAGGATTACAACTCATCACTAGTGAGATTGCCACAACACATTACTGTGCAGGTATCACATGCATCACATGGGCCATACAGAGGTTATATTGGCAAAGGGTATGGGGAGGTGTCTGACATCAGACACCATGCTTCAGTGTGCCAATGAGGGTTGTAGTGAGTGTGGATGTGATCATACGCATCATACAACACACACACAAACATACAGGGTGCCAGTACTGACATACATGGGTGCATTTCTGCACGGGTGTGTGGTGGTCGACTGTGCCAGGTGGCTATACAAGGCTAGGTGATGGGTATACCTTGGCATCAGGCCATATAACAATGGTCTGCATTGGGGCTCAGAGCTGTAGTTTCTGCATTTGCCCACACAGGTGGGTATTGTAACCACCATCCAGTCACCTGAGTGACTATTGCATGTGGCCAATGCTGTGCATCACTTGCCATGTATGTGTTCCCTAGTCCATGACATGGACAGTGTCTGGGATGTGCACACCTCCCACATGCATGTACATTGACATGTAGAACTGTACCTGGGGTGTCTAGCCCATGTTGTGTACACAGATTATCATCAGATGTGCCAGTCTTGCCACCTGTGGCGGGAACTGGTAATAGACAGTAGGTTTACCCTCCACCTACATTGATAGCATGCTAACGGCATTCCCTGGTGTCACTGGCATCTTTCCATACAGGGCATGTTTTCAGGCATGGTATGTCCTTGTGATGGCACCACAGGTGTTGCAAGTGTCCAGTGGGGAACATGGGAAAGGTGCACTGTCTGCATGTATGTGCCTATTGGACAGATGGACAGGGTGCCATGCCCTCTGTATCCCACTGCAATCACTCCATAGTTACTATCAGTGGTCAATATCCAGTGTACTACCCACATATTGGCAGTTGCCAAGGCGTGTGTGTGTGTGTGTGTGTGTGTGTGTGTGTGTGTGTGTGTGTGTGTGTGTGTGTGTGTGTGTGTGTGTGTGTGTATATGAGACATGGGTTGAGAGTGTGCTCTAGGTAATACTGGGTTACTAACTGTGATTGCCTGGCCTTGATGTGGATTTGCACCTCAGCCTCTTGGCTATTTCACATCTGTTGTCCCTGTATGGTGGACTTTGTGATATTTACTAGGGACACCTTATAAGAAATTTGCAAAACCCACTCCCCATTGGGCCCAGGTGTCACACACACCTCTACACAGGATACAAGTTACAAACACACACCTGTCATGTCTGCGAGTAGAACCTCTACCTAACTAGTTTATTACACTACACAGTTATAATACACACCATGGAGATTACTGGAGTAATCCTTCCCCAAAGGTGTATATCACATTGGATGACAGCAGGATTGTCAAAGTAGGACATTTGAATTGTAGTGAGTGTGGCTAGGCTAAACTGCATTGCTCCCTACGCAGACAGTGACACACACACACACAAAACATTCACAACCGTCTTGTGTGGGCATAGAACCCCTAACAGAAGTCTATATCACACTACAGCATGGAGCTGTCATATGATGCACCAGGGGGATTCCTGGAGAACGCCTTCCCCAAAGGTGTATTTCACAATGAATGACATCAGCAGGATTGCCAAAGTAGGGCATTTGAATTGTACTGTGTGTGACTAGCCTATAATACATTGCTCCATACACAGACATTGAAACACACACAAACCATCCAGAACTGCCATGGGTGGGAATAGAACCCTACCAGAGTTCTAAATCACACTACAGCAGTATGCAGTTATGGCACGCGCTACGGAGATTATTGGGCTACACACTTCCCAGAGGTGTATTTCTTCATGGATGACATCTGCAGCCTTGACAAAGTTGAGCATTTGAACTGTAGGGAGTGTGACTACCCTAAAAAGCATTGATCTATACACAGACAGAGTCAAACACACACAAACACTTGCCATGTCGGGGATTAGAACACCTACCCAGCTACTTTATCACACTACAGAAGTACACAGTTACAAGACACACTATGGAGATAACTGGACTACAACCTTCCCAGAGGTGTATTTCTAGGTGGATGATGTCAGCAGCCTTGCCAAAGTTGAAGATATAAATTGTAGGGGGTGTGACTACCCTTAAAAGTATTGCTTTCTACACATACAGGTACAGAATGACACACACAGTTACCAAGGCTGGGGATAGAACTCCTACCTAACTATCTTATCACACTACAGCAATACACAGTTATGGCATGCGCTATGGAGATTAGTGGGATACAACCTTACCAGAGATGTATTTCTAGGTGGATGACATAAGTGGCCTTACCAAAGTAGAGCATTCCAACTGTAGGGAGTGTGACCACCCTAAAAAGCATGGCTCTGTACACAGACAGAGTCATACAGACACACACGCAAACATACACACACCCAGTTGCCAAGGCTGGGGTTAGAACTCCTGCTTCACTATTTTATCACACTACAGCAGCACACAGATATGGGATGCACCATGGAAATTACTGGGTTCCAACCTTCCCAGAGGTGTATTTCTAGGTGGATGACATCAGCAGCCTTATCCAAAGTAGAGCATTTCATTTGCAGGGAGTGTGACCATCCTAAAAAGCATTGCTCTCTACACAGACAGGCAGACACACAGAAACACACATACAGTTGTCAAGGCTGGGATTAGAACTCCTACCTATACAGCAGTGCACAGTTATGGGATGCACCACAGAGATTACTGGGCTAAAACACTCCCAAAGGTGTATTTCACATTGGATGACCTCAGCATGCTTGTCAAAGTGGGGCTATGGGGAGGGCAATGTGTGCATGGGCCATAATCCATTCATCTAGAGGTTGACACACCACATGTGGGCACAACCTGGGTCATATTTCACAAGTACATGTATACAGCTGCTAGATGACTACTTCCTTGTACAGTCATGCTGCACAGCCAGCACATGCACCACATACTCTCTAATGCTGACAGATACTGGTGGTTCGTCTCTGCAGTGAGTGAAATCTGACCCTCGTGTGGTTGTGCCCCGTTGACTATGTGCTAGGTGGGACAGGCCTGGATGGCTCCTTGTCACAGTCACCCTCTTCCACACATCTATGTATGTCTACCTTTAGTTTATTATAGTGTGTTGTCCTTAAATATATGCCTGTATTCCTATCCACTGTGTGTGTGCAAAGCATGAGTGGTGCATACTGAGGAGTGTCTGCACTAACGTCTGTGGCTGCCTGATATTTCTGGTCCACTGGTGTTTGCAGAGATGGCCTTCATGTGTTTAAGTGTGTGAGCATGCCCAGTATGACCTTTCAGTATGTTGTTGACTGACATTGCCTTCATTTCTCTAAGTGTGTGGGCATGCCCAGTATGTCCGTCTGTATTGAATGTGTGGATCGAGTCCAGGTAGTTTGTATTGCAGTGCTGACCTTTGTGTTGTACGCCTACAGGTAGCATGCTGTCTCTGCAGGGTATCCGTCGATCATTTGGCATTGACTGTTACTACATTTCTGAATAGGATGGGGGGCACACCTGACTATTCCTACATTCCTACACAGGATTGGGGGCACTCCTGACTTTGACTACATTTCTATGTAGGATGGGGGGCACACCTGCCTATTTCTACATTTATACACAGGATTGGGGGGGCACACCTGACTGTGACTACATTTCTACGTAGGATGGGGAAGCACACCTGACTATCTCTACATTTCTACACAGGATGGGGGGCACACCTGACTGTGACTACATATCTACATAGGATGGGGGGCACACCTGACTATTTCTACACAGGATTGGGGGCAACCCTGACTTTGACTACATTTCTATGTAGGATGGGGGGCACACCTGACTATTTCCACATTTCTAGACAGGATTGGGGGGCACACCTGACTGAGACTACATTTCTACGTAGTATGGGGGGGCACACCTGACACTTGTACACATTTGCTAGGACTGTACTGGTTTGTCGGGTACTCCATTTCATTCTGTAGTCTTACCTATCGTGCTGACTAGAGGTATACCAGTGTACTACAGATCTTAGCTTTTAATTACCTACATATTAGTTTCTGACTTCCTACCCTTAAGAACTGACATCCCACTGCATGACCTGGTGTAGTCTGTCTGTGTAGGCCTGAGGGGAAGTTACCCATAGGCCTCATTCAGAGGCCATAGCAGAGCCTTTGTTTGTGTTTGTCTACACCTGTCCTGCTGGCTGTGACTGTTGTTGTGAATGTAAACCCCCATGACTGACATGTGTGAGTCACTTACCTTGTGGGTGTCCCAGTACTGAGGGTGGTGCTGCAGGGCTGCCTATGTCGGATGCACATAGTAGACTCCCTACACATGGTTAAGCACAGGCAGTGTAATGTTTGGCATCCCTTCTACTGTATGTGAGAGCCAGAGTGAGATATTATTCCCTGGGTCCCTCCTGTGTCAGTTTATATGCTATGCATTGCCTCTTTGCCAAGGCCAGGGCATAGTGGGCACACCTCCTTCTGCCTACTGGGGAGGCTCAGGTTGTTCCTCCTCCAAGTCCCTCTGTGCCTGTGCAGGCCTTGGCAATGGTGGGGGGCTGTGTGGCCCTGCCCTGTGCTGTTCCTGCTGCAGCTGTTTCCGCCGGATCATATTGTGTAGCATGGCACATACAAGGACAATTTGGGTACATGTAACTGTTGAGTACTGCAGGGCTCCACCAGATGTGTTCAGGCACCGGAACCGTGACTTGAGAATTCCAAACACATGCTCTACTATAATTCTGGTCTGTGCGTGTGCCTCATTATGGAGTTCTTGTTCGGGTGTGTGTGTGTGCATTTCTAATGGGTGTCATCAGCCACGGCTCCAGTGTGTATCCAGCATCCCCCACTAGGTGACCATCAGGGTTGTCCCTGTGATGACCGTGCCCTGGCCCAGCAACCAAGGAGCCTCAATCCTCACCACTAACACCAAGGAGGTCATCTCATAGAAGAGGAAAGGATAACAAATACACACAGAAAAGTACAATTTCCCTTAAGTGCACACAGAGATCACAGTTAGTATGAGGCTGGTTGCTCGCTTGCTCCCCAGGTCCCCAATAAGACTCCCCACTGGCACAACTATAGAGTCCAGATCTCAGCCTAGCTGGCAAGCTAACCTCCAGTACCATCTCTGTCCAAGCAGTGCTTTGTGTCCCTGCCCAGGTAGCTGACACACACCCACACTTTGACATAAGTATTTATACAACTTCACAGACACTCCTCGGAAAGGCTGACACAGATTCTCTAGCTGTGCCCCTTTACCCAGACTATACGGTAGTAATTACTACCACCACCTGCTTAATAATTATCAGCTACCCAAAGGTCCTTGAAAGGGTGTCCAATTATTATTGTGCAATATTATTATCCAATTGGTAATGTGACTATTCAGTATAAGGCTTATTAGAGTGACTTATTACAATAAACTCTGTAAATATGCAATGTACTCTAGAGCCTACTTATCTCTACACAAACCAGCCACAGGTAAATGGTTTTAAAATATTTAATAATAAATAATTAAAAACACAAGACAATACTACTACACCACAGAGATATCTAAGAGTTCAGAGATCACACAGAAACTTAAAATAATACAGTAGGACAGGTCTGATGTCAAAGAAAAACACTTAATCTAACTTTCTAATCCTTAGCTATTCTTAAGAGAAAACACAGTGCTACAATCCTACTTACATACATAAAGAGCATAAGCAGTGCTGGGGTTGATGGTTCAAGACAAAATGCTTACAGTCTCTCTCTCTACAATAGTTTTTAAACTCACTAACAAACAACTCTGTTAAGGCCCACCTGAATTACATCATTTTGACACTTAGGATTTTCCAGTATTCACATTACATCATTTTGACACTTAGTCTGGAGTTCCCATTCAAGCAAACTGCATTATTTTGTCATAACACCTGCTGAGGAAACTACAACCATAAAAGACATTTCACATGTATACTCTTATTCCTTAAGTTAAGAAAGTAGAAAGAATGTGTTCAGCCAGTCGCTTCAGCACCACCATTTAGATAATTGTAATTTCAAAGAACATTTAAATGCTTGGCTTGGATTTCCTTACAGCAGATGGCAATGTTGCAACAGTCTTAAAGTTCACATTTTACAGTGTTTTCTTTCATTTAAGAACACAAGTCTGTATTATACATTTATTTATACAAATGATAGAATTATGTATCAAATTCTATTTGACTAGGCTGGCAGTCTTCGCCCATCTTTCCCCAATCTTCACATCTCTTTCCCCCTAAAGAACTCAAGCTAGTTTTTCAAGTGACCCTTGAGAAATGCTGCTTGAGAGAGTTAGCTCTATCTGGGTGTACCTCACCCTATTCCCTGTCTTTGGAGCCCATCTGCATTGGCATTGCTACTTCCACTGCGGTGCTGCACTGACATATCATATGTTTGCAACCCCAGGCTCCATCTTAGCAATTTGGCATTTTGCTGACTGGCTTTGTTTAACCATGTTAGAGGGTTGTGATCTGTCATTACAGTGAATTTTCTTCCATACAGATAAGGTTGAAGTTTCTGCAATGCCCACTCTACAACTAGACATTCCTTTTCTACAGCTGCATAGCATTCCTCCCTGGGCTGGAGCCTACAACTGAGATAAACCACTGGGTGCTCTTCTCCCTTTGAAGAAATCTGGCTAAGTACAGCCCCTACCACAAGGTTTGAACCATTCATCTGCACAGCAAATGCTTTGCTGTAATCTGGATTGGCTAACACAGGGGGTCCTCCCAAAGCTTCTTTAAGCTTCTGAAATGCCTGCTCACATGCTGGGGTCCACACTACCTTATCTGTCCTGTTCTTCCTTGTCAGGTCTGTGAGAGGAGCAGCTATGGTACTATAACTAGGGACAACCTTTCTGTAGTACCCTGCTGTCCCTAAGAATGCCGTCACCTGCTTTTTGGTAACAGGTGAAGGTCATGCCTGAATAGCTTCCACTTTGGCAGGTTCTGGCCTTATCTTACCACTCCCCACTCTATGTCCTAGGTAGGAGACCTCTGCCATACCCACCTAACATTTGCTCAGCTTAAAGGTCAACCCTGCCCTCTGTAGTCTGCCCAGCAACTCGCTAACATGATGAAGGTGCTCTGGCCAGGAATGGCTGTAGATGGCAATATGATCTAGGTAATCAAGGACAAACCCTTCTGCTCCTGCTAGGATATTATCCACCAGCCTCTGGAAAGTTGCTGCAGCATTCTTCATCCCAAAGGGCATCTTTGTGAACTCATACAAGCCAAAATGAGTCACAAAGGCTGACTTCTCCTAGCACTGGGAGTCAAGGGCACCTGCCAGTAACCCTTGGTAAGATCAGTGGTTGTAAAATACTTAGCCCCACCCAGCTACTCTAGGGCCTCATCTGTCCTAGGCACGGGGTAAGCATCTGACTCTGTGTCACTATTTAATTTCCTGTAATCCACACAGAACCTGGTGCTGCCATCCTTCTTTGGCACCAACACCACTGGTGAGGCCCAGGGACTGTTGGACTCTTGAATCACCCCTAGTTCCAACATCTCCTGTACCTCCTCCCTCAGAGTCTGTTTGACTCTCTCAGGCACCCTATAAGGGCTCTGCCTAATAGGCCTTTGGGGCCCTGTATCCACCTGGTGCTGCACCAGGTGGGTGCTCCCTGGTTTGCCAGTGAACATGTCCCCAAATTCCTGCAACATTGCTCGGATTTCTCAAACCTGGGTAGGAGATAGCTGCTGGGACATTGCTACCCCTTCCACCGAGGTGTCAGCCCAAGCCACAATGAGGAGATCAGTCCCTAGATCTCTCTCAGACTCCTCCTGCAATTCACTGCAAATGCTCAGCACAGCAGCCTCTCTATCATAGTAAGGTTTCATCATGTAAACATGGTACAATCTGTGCCCCTGCCATCTGCCTAGCACTTCCACCATGTAGTTAACATCACTTACCTTTCTTACCACCTTGTAGGGTCCCTCCCAAGCTGCTTGCAGCTTGTTGTGTCTGGCAGGAATGCCCCACAGCATATTCTCTAGCTCGAGCATTTCTGTCATACCACACCTTTTTCTGTTCTTGAGCTTCTGCCAGGATCTCCTAGACCAAGCCCATGAGTTCCTTGAGCCTTGTCCTGAGGTTTAGGACATATGCTTACAGTCAATCTTTCAACAATAGTTTTTAAACTCACTAACAAACAGCTCTACTAAGGCCCTCCCAAATTATATCATTTGACACTTAGGTTTCTCAGTATTCACATTACATCATTTTGACACTTAGTCTGGAGTTCCAAGGCAAACAAACTGTGTTATTTAGCAATCTAACACCTGCTCAGGAAACTACAAACATAAAAGATATTTTACATGTATATTCTGACAATTATTCCTTAAGTTAAGACAATAGAAAGAATGTGTTCAGCCAGTAGTTTTGGCACCACCATTTAGATAATTGTAACTTCAAAGAACATTTGAAATGCTTGGCTTGGTTTTCCTTACAGCAGATGGCAATGTTGCAACAATCTTCACATTTTACAGTGTTTTCTTTTATTTAAGAACACAAGCCTGTATTTTACATTTATTTATACAAATGATAGAATTATTTATCAAATTCTATTTGACTAGGCTGGCAGCCTTCGCCCATCTATCCCCAATCTTCACAGTCCCCATTGGCAAATCTCTGGTACAGCTGCATCAGATGCCAGATGTGGGAATCATGATAGCTTCCACGGCAGCCAGCACACACATTCATTAGTATGCCCTGGGCATCACACATGACCTGGCAGTTGATGGAAAGGAAGCCCTTGTGGTTGATGTAGACTCTACCCCGCTCACCGGATGGTGCTTTGAAGCATATGTGTTAGTAGGCAATACCATGCAAATGAGAGGAGTAATAGTGAATCACAGATTCCCCGCTGGTGTAAGGATGCACCTCACAGCATAGCGTTATAACACTGAGGTGTGCCCTTGAGATAAAGATGACATCAAGAGAGGGGTGTGTCACCCTTGCTGTAAGCACATTGGAGCATTGCTAATCCAGTTTGCCTGTAGCTAAGCAAAGCTGCAGGATAGGGGTGTGTTGAACTGGCTATAGCTTTTGTTAGCTGAGAGTACACAAGGTAACAGAATATGCATGTGAACAGAGATGAAAACATGCTTAAACCCGATAAACAGGTTTGCGCAGCGCACACCGGAGCTGAAACAGGAAGGATATGGGAAAGAAATAAGGAAATGCTGCAGCAGGGAAATTGGAGTACAAATGACTAAATAACACCTAGGAACCTACAGTGGGCCATTGACAAAAGCTAACAGGGCTGCAAGCAGCTACCTGCAGAACAGGAAAGGAGAGGGGATGTACTGCAAAGAAAACAGTAAAGTGTCACAGCAGAACAAAGTGGATTTGCAGTATATCAGCTACAAGATATATTTTGCAACACACGACTGGGTAAGGAAAGTACAAAACAAGAAAGACGACAGGTGGATGCATGCCTGATAATGGGAGGGGATCCAGGTTTAAAAGTGAATTAAAGAGCAACACATTAATCAAGGCAGGCAAGCATAACTCCACACTAAAAGCCCCGCACTTGCAGTACTCACTGCAAAACCCAAAATTAAGATACCCTGCAGCTGGAATTGCTGATACACACCCAATGACATCAGCAGCATCCATAGCAAAATAGTATAAAGTGTGAAAGCACCTCACACACATGTGTGTATTCCCATACACTCTGCACCATTGGTGTATACAGACGGGGAACTTTTAGTATGTACATGTTAGGGGCTGCCATAGCTATGATGCACAGCATGTGTTGGAGACTGAAGGTGGTGTGGAGGATGATGCACACAACCACCTCAGGCACCAGAGGAGGAGAAGAGTGCTCAGACCCATGGTAACCTACCAGAGGCTACATGATCTGGAGAGAGTAGAGCATTATAAGGTGGACAGGGACACCCTACAGTAACTTGTGGAGCTGTGCCGGCCATGCCTCAGAGCCAGAACAAACAGAGGGGAACCCATCTCAGTGGATACAAAGGTATGTGTAAGCCCTAGAATACTAGCTACAGGTACCTTTCAAAGGCCAACTGGGGATATCATGGGGATCTCACAGGCATCAGCATCCAGGGTACTACACCAGTTCCTGGATGCCATGTTACCACATGCCAATGAGCACATATACTTCCCCCGAATGCAGGAGGAGATGGCCAGCAATACGCGTCTCTTCCACCATGTGGCAGAATACCCGGAGGTACTGGGTGCAATAGACTGTATGCACATACACATCAAGTCTCCACCCGGTAAGAAGGCAAGGCACTACATAAACCACAAGGGATACCCCTCCATCTGCCAGGTCATGTGCAATGCCCAGGGCATTATCACGGATATGTGTGCTGGCAGCTCTGGAAGCTATCAAGACTCCCACATCTGGCATGCCTCATAGCTGTATCAGGTATTTGCCAGGGAGGACATCCCATATGGCCACCTGGTGAGGGGTGCTGGCTATGCACTGGAACCGTGGTTGATGACTCTCATCAGAAATGCACACACACCCATGCAGGAATACCATAATGAGGCACACGCACAAACCAGAATCAACATAGAGCATGTGTTTGGGATGCCTAAATCACGGTTCTGTAGCTTGGACATATCTGGTGGAGCCTTGCAGTACTCTCCAGGTACGTATGCCCACATCTTCATAGTATGTGCCATGCTACACAATATGATCCTGTGGAAACAACTGCAGCAGGGACAGAATAGTGACGGTCCTCACAGCCCACCACCATTGCCAAGAGCCCCACAGGCACAGAGGTACTCAGACCATGAACACCCTGAGCCAGCCCCAGTAGGCAGACAGAGGTGTGCCCAGTATGCCCATGACTTGGCAAGGAGGGAACATATAGCACACACACTGACAGTGTAGGCACCTAGGGACTGACAACTTTCTCCACCTGCACACACAGTAAAAATGGATGGCACACACACACACAAGACTACCTGTAAATTGTCATGTATAGGCAGTCTACTGTGTGCATCCAACATAGGCAGCCCTCAACTACTGCACACACAACTGCTATTGGTGCAAGGTGAGTAAACACCTGAACAGTAAATTAAGCTATCATCATGTGCTGATACTGTATGTATAGGTTCATAGGTAGGTACTTGGCTAACTGCCTGAGGACATTCATAAGCCTAGACAAAATGTGTCAGCTTTTACCATCCCATTGATTCATTAACTGTCCCTCTGTGGAGCAGAGCCAATGGCAGGATCCCTGGGGTGTATCTACTGTTCCCCATATTTCTCTTGAAGAGTGTTAGTGAGGGGCTCTGTATAATGTAATTAGGGATGTTGGTCCAAAGTATGGGGAGTTTCTGTGACAGGAATCCATCCATCCAGCATCTTCCAGTTATTGTTGTGGCAAGGTTCAGCTCACTACAGCGTGTGGCTCACTGTGACATGGATTCACATAGGTGGAGCATATCCATTAAGCCTGAGTTCGACATGGCTTTGTTGTCCTGCAGAGATCATCTCTGAGTAAACAAGATGCCACTGAGTAAAGTAGGAGTTTATTCAGTCTGGCTGCATAGGACATATGTTTGAGGCAAGTAATCCCCTTGGCGAGGTACATTTGTGGACCTTCTAGCTGTTGGATGTGTCTTCTGAGGTACATCCCAAATGCGTTATTATACTCTATGATGGGACTGATGAGTGATGAGTAAAGGGGCACTATAACCTCAGTATGTCTAGATACGAACCCTTTAGTAATCAGATGGCCTACATAGAGGGATATCCTAACTACTTTGGAGATATGATTGTCAAAGGAGAGATCACTATCTACCTTAGTCCCCAGATACCCTATTACCTCGTCTGTATTAAAGTGGCTGCCACTTATGTGTTAATATGTGGGTGCTTAATATTCCACAATGGAATGACCATACAATTTGTGGCACTTAGCTGGAGGCCATGACTTTGACACCCTGTGTGGTCTCTGTGAAGCCCCTTGAAGGATGTCTGTGTCAGCAGGACTGTCAAGTATGGTTCCCAGTTTGCAATCATTGCCAAAAATGGTCTGCCGTAGTCCACCTGTGTTTGCCTGTACCTCTGAGAAGTATATGCCAAACAGTAGGGGTCCCAGGACTGAGTCCTGCGGGACACCAATCATGACTGGTTAAGAGTTGGACCTGGAGACCGCTAATCATACCATGTGGGTTCTGTGTGTAAGCCCGTTGGCAACCCATCCTCTGATGTATGGGTGTATGTACAGGCTAGTGAGTTTATCAGTAATACCTGAGTGGGGAATGGTGTCACAAGCCTCGGCGAGGTCCAGGTAGTATGTGTGAACCACCTCTGCCCTCATCTAATGTCTTGGTGACTGTCTGTAAATGGCAAACAGGTTCAGTAGGCATGAACTGCACTCAACCAAGCTGACCTGGGTTGGGTCAAGTGTTTGGAGGTTAGCAATGTCTTTGTTAATGAGTGCCATGAGGATGCACTCCATAGCTTTGCAGACCAGGCTAGTCTGGCTTATGGGGTGGTAGTTACCATGGTCAGTTTTGTTTCCACCTTGGTGGAGTGGAATAACCGTTACCACGCACCATTGTATGGGCATGTAGCCTGTGAAGAGGCTGAGGTTGAAAAGCTTAATTAGGTGGGGGGTCAATTTGTCTTGTAGTGTTTGCAAAATGCTGTCTGGGACACCATCTGCCTCCATTGATGCTGTGTATTGCTGTTAGAGAGGGCCATTTCCACCTGTGTGTCTGTGATGTTTGGGATACTGTACTTTTCGGGTATTGTTGTGGGCTCTTTAGGGGGTGAAGTTTGCAATGAATGTATCTGCAAGGATGTTGGCGATATTAGGGTCAGTATATTTTGTGCTATATTGCACCGGCACACTGCAAATCTGTGTGTTACCACTTAGATCCTTGACATAGCCAAAGAAGGCTTTGTGGTTATCTTTTGAATCCTTATATGTTTTCCTGTTGATGTTAACCTTGGATGATTTCATGAGGAACCTATGTTCCTTACTAATACTGGTCACAGATGTCTGCCCTTCTTGGGATTTGCTGTTTTTCTGGACTACTGGCCTACTTCTGTTGTATAGCCTGTTTATTGCAGGGGTCCACCAGACTGGTGTGCTTGTCTAGGAGGAGAGGATCTTGGTTTACCAGTGATGGCATGATCCATACATCCTTGTAGGTGCTTATAGAGTGCATTTCTTAATCTGTCTGTATCATGAGCAGTGTTTTCCCTTAGCGTGGGGGCTGTGAAACCCCCAACCCTGTCTCTAGTAGTGTGAATTTAGCTGTAGGAAAGGAATACACTGTGGTTTCTGTGGGTGGGGGGGATGGTTGAGTGTGGAAAAAGTGAATAGTTCATGATCAGATCTAACCAGTGACCAGTTTACCTCCGCTGTGGTGCACCTGTCGCCCATGTTGGTGATTACCAGTTCTAGTATGTTTCCACCCCTCGTTAGAGAGTTTGCCATCTGAAACAGGGCATATGAGGTGATAAATTCCAGGAAGTGCTGGGCCCGGAAGTGAGTACTTGAGTAAGTTTCCCAGTTAATGGTAGGGTAGTTGACATCGACAAATACCAGGGTGTGCAGTAGGACTGTCATGTTTTCCACTGTCTCCAGGTAGGTGGAGTGGTGGTCCTGGGTCATGGAGGGTGATCTGTAGCAAGCCACAGTTTGCATTGCAGTTGTGGCTGATATTAGCTGCACATGGATGATCTCAGAGGTATCATGCTGCCCCACTAACCAGGAGATGTAGGTATCCCTGATGAATATAGATACAGCCCCTCCATGTCTGTGTCAGTCCATGTTCTGTGTCCAAAATGTCTGGTATGGGTTGTAGTCTGTCAGTGCTGGTGTGCTCTCCGGAGCCTTAAAACAGGTCTCAGTTACTGCACAGATGTTGACGTTGTCTGTACTGAGGAGTGCTGTGAGTGCGTGCATGTTGTGATCATAAGCCCTGGTGTTGAGTAGCATAACTCTCATTGATTCTGCTATTGTGCTGTTTACAGAGGTGGGATTCACCTTTGAGACTTCCCTAAAAAAGGCACCATGGGGGCGCCAATGGCCTTGACCAGTATTCCAAAGCCTAAGGCTGACACATAAGCCGGTATGGTAGTGTTGCATGCATGTTTCCCATCTGTGCTTGTTTCATAGTTTCATAGTTTCATAGTAGTGTACTAGGCTATCTGCCCTGGGGCATTTACAAGCCTAGCCAACAGTGATGTGGCTTACGCCACCCCGTATTATATAGTTGCGTCTCTCTAGTAGTGATACATGTGGGACCCCATTATTTAGTAAACTATACCTCTGTCTAGTAATGACACTGAGGTGACTCCCGGGGTAAACTTACGATCTCCCATCCATGCATCGAGATATTTCTTGAACAGTGCCAATGAAGGGCTCTGTCTCACATGAACTGGGATTTTGTTCCAGAGTACGGGTAACCTCTGTGTTATGAATCTATCCCTCCAGCATGTTTTATTCATATTTGTGCAGAGGTTGAAATCTTTAGCTCGCGTGGTTCTGGTGGATTTGGATTTTTTGAGATGGAGCATGTCCATCAGTTCTTGGTTGGACATGGCCCTATATGTTAGGCACAAATCACCTCTGAGCAGGCGGTATGCTACTGAATAGAGCTGGAGTTTCTTTAATCTAGCTGGATAAGGCACATGTTTGAGACCCATGATCCTCTTGGTGAGGTACTTCTGGGGTCTTTCCAGTTGTTGCATGTGCGGGTGAGATACATCCCAAATGGAGCATTATATTCAATCATGGGCCTGACAAGGGAGGAATATAGAGGTACAATGACCTCCTTTGATCTGGATGAGAATCCCTTCATGATGAGATGGGCAAGGTAGAATGTCTTTCTGACCACTTTGGCAACATGGTTGTCAAAGGAGAGGTCACTATCGACTTGAGTCCCCAGGTCTCTGATTACTTCTTCCGTACTCAGTGGGTTATTGTCTATGTGATAATTTGTGGGTACTTTGTTTTTCCCAAAGGGATGACTATACATTTTTGGCGTTAAGTTTGAGGCCATGATTCCGGCACCAGTTGTCCATTTCAGTGAGACCTTTCTGTAGGATGTGTGTGTCAGCAGGTGAATCAACTATGGCACCCAGTTTGCAGTCATCTGCAAACTTTGTCAGCCATAATCCTCCCATATTTGCTTTCATATCAGAGAAGTAAATGCCGAATAAGAGTGGTCCCAAGACTGAGCACTGTGGGACACCACTCATGACTGGTTTTGAGTCTGACATGGCTCCAGCAATTTTGACCTTATGGGTTCTGTTTTTTAGCCAGTTTGCTACCCATCTTGTGACATATGGATTTACATTTAGGCTGCTGAGCTTGTCTATGATGCCAGAGTGTGGTATCGTGTCAAAGGCTTTAGCCAAGTCCAAGTAGGCAGTGTGGACAGCCTTGCCCTCGTCGATGGCACTAGTGACTGTCTTGAAGAAGTCAACCAGGTTTAAGAGGCAGGATCTGCCTTTTACAAAGCCGAACTGGGTGGGATCAAGGGTCTGCAGATCCCCAATATCGCCATTTATGAGTTCCATGATGATTCTTTCCATAGCCTTGCAGACCAGGCTGGTCAGACTTATGGGGCGGTAGTTACCAGGGTCAGTAGAATTTCCCCCTTTGTGGAGTGGGACCACTGTTGCTGTGTGCCAGTGTTCAGGTACATATCCTGTAGTGAGGCTAAGATTGAATAGCGTTCTTAGGTGCGGGTTTAGTTCATCTTGAAGTTCACATAACACGCAACCGGGGATACCATCGGGTCCCATAGATGCTGTGTTTTTTGCTTTGTTGAGTGCTGATTTCACCTGTATGTCTGAGATGACAGGTAGGTTACATTCAGCAGGGATAATTACTTCATCTTTAGGGGGTGAGGGAGGGGAAAAATTTGCACTGAACCTATCTGCCAGAATATTGGCAATGTCGGTAGGGTCAGTGAATTTTTTGTCGTTGTGTACCAACTCAGAGCATATCTAAGAATTTCCTCCCAAGGTTCTGACATAATTGAAGAAGGCCTTGTGATTGTCTTTGGTATCCTTGGCAATCTTTCTCTCAAAGTTGGCTTTAGATGTTTTTATGAGAGAACGTAGTTTTTTACTTGTGCTGATCAGGGAAGCCTTTCCCTTTTGGGATTTGGCTTTGTCCTGCAGTAGCTTCCTTCCTTTGTTGTACAGTTTGTTTATAGCTGGGGTCCACCAAACTGGGCGTTTCCTGGTGGAGAGGGTCTTGGTTTTAGTTGGGATAGCTTGATCCATGCATTCTTGGAGATGTCCGTAGAAGGCTGTTGTGTAGGATTCAGCATTTTGGGATGTGGTTTCCATTAACCCAGTAGGCTTAAAGGATATCATTTCTGACTTAAGGAGTGTAAAGTCAGCTTTTGAAAAATTTTTCACTGTAGTCTTTTGTTCTGGGGTGGGGTGGGATATGTACATCCAACGTGATCAGTTTATGGTCAGATCTTACTAGTGAGGGTTTATATCTGGTGCGGAGCATTTGGACCCCATGTTTGTGATAATCAGGTCAAGTATATTATCTCCTCGTAGGAGAAGTGACCAGTTGCTCCATAGCATTTGAGTTAATGAATTCCAGGAATCTTTGGGCTAGGGTGTTAGGGCTAGAATAGTGGGCCCAGTCTATGTTAGTAGTTGAAGTCACCCAATATGATGGTGTTTGGTGTGACATTCATATCCTCCAGTGTTTTCAGGAATGCTTGATGGGATTCCTGGGATTGGGAGGGTGTTCTATTACATGCGACCAGTTGTATGGCAGTTTTGCCTATGGTGAGTAAAACTTGTATGGTTTCTGATGCTTCATGGGTAGCCACCAATCGAGAGGTGTAGGTGTCCTTTATGAAAATGGACACTCTCCTTTGTGGTTCGGCCTGGAACTTGAGGCCGAAAAGCATGATATGAGGTATAGCCTGGTAGCACTGGAGTGCTCTCAGGAGCCTTGAACCAGGTTTCAGTTACTGCACAGACATCGATGTTCTCCATACTGAGAAGTGCTTCGAGTGCCTGCATCTTGAGATTTAGACTTCTGGCGTTGAGCAGCATTACCCTTAATTTTTTTCCATTTTTGTTTTTTACGGAGGTTGATTTGTCTTTTGTTTCTCATCTTTCCTGTAGGTAACCTACTGGTAAGCAATAGAAAGCATTAAACTTATACAATTCTTCTAGCTTCCAAGATAGGCTTTTGGAGTGATTAAGTACCAGTGTTCTGTATGTTCTTGCCGTACTTAACTGTTTTTTGACTATATGGTGATATTTCACTGTATATTGTGATCTGAAAGCTCTGTTTATTCACATATTATGGCTGTGATGGCCTGCACTTTAGAGGTTCACAGATAGGTAGTAGGCTATCTTCCCAAGGGCAATTAGAAGCATAGCTACAGTTTGTTGGCTTTCTGCACATCATTGATGAAGTAACTGCGCCTCTGTCAAGCATAGCCAATGAAGTGATTCCAGGCAGAGTTGCCAGAAGCTGTTGAAGACTGGGATGGTGGAGCATGATAGGGGCACTTAGTGATCTAAAGAGGGCATGTTAACGTGAAAAATCAACACCATTCAATTTCCCCATCAGGTCTTGCAGCTATAAAACTGGAGAAGCTTGCCCACCCCCTGGCTGTATGGTTCTGGGACACATGATCCCAGGGGTGTATATTCTGTTACCCATTCACACATCAAGGTTTCCCTTGAAGTGTGTCAGTGAGGGGCTATGCATAATGTAGATAGGAATGTAATTTATATTCTCTCATTTCATTTGTTATATGTGTTTATTTCAAGAGTAAGTGAAGCTCAGTGGGTTTGGGCTCCTCTGCCCTTTGCTTAGCCTAGCTTACAACAGTGTAATGGTTAGAGCATCTGCATAGTATCTGTGCATTCGAGGTCCCAATCCCAATAAAGGCAGGGATGTTTATCATGTTCAAAAGTATACCTTAACCACAGCTTGCAAATATAGGTAGTATTCGTCAGTATAATAAACATTTAAAACACCCATATAAACCCATGTGTGCTGGAGAGTAAAGTCAAAAGAGAATGTAAAGTTATGTAAGCACATAGTGAGATGTTACCTCACTGAAATGTATATATCCTGAGTAGTTAGCAGATGTGGTCGTGTTTGCGTGCCCAGGTTATACGTTTTAATGTTTCTTTAACTGTTTAACTGTTGCTTTAATGTCACACAAACACTTTTAAACATGCTTACAACTGCTTAAATGAGCCTTATTCTGGAGTAAAAACATTTTTAAAGCATCGCAGGTGTTGAACCGTGGACCATGCACACTATAGTCATGGGACTTACCACTAAGCCATTTGAGCTGTATACATGTTTCATGGTCTTTAGACTACACCTTATACTATAGGCATTCCACAGTACTGACCACAAATGGGACAGTCACTTTGTGTACATATGTACAGTACATTGTAATGTACTGTAGTTTGTGAATCAACATATACAAGTCTACATATGTATAACTGTTACAAATTAATACTAAATATATATATATATATATATATATATATATATATATACACACATACATGTCAGAGATGTCTGCACACATATATATATATATATATATATATATATATATATATATATATACACAGTTACATCTATAGCCATATATATAAACATCTATGAACACACTTCGTAACACAGAAGCAATCCAAAGGAATTGAAGTGTACACAAAACACATGCAGCTCTGGTATTATAACTATTAATATTAACCTAATTCACCATAGAAGGGATGGTCTTTGTGTATGTGGAGATTGTGGTGGTGGGGGGATGATGGGTAATGAAATCATTCATCAAGGATTGCCTCGGTTGGATGTTCAATAAGTGAACTGGAGGGGTATACTTGGAGTATGGGGACAATATAAAAGGGACACAAAACAAGAACCTTTCTCATTCATAATACACCATGTCATGTCACATTGCAACACCTAATTTCACAAACATATGAACATTAACATGTATCAGACATGTGTATACTAACTGACTGTCACATTTGTTTTCAGTAGTGAGGAATGCCTGTAGTAAAATGTATATTCTAAACACCATAACATTTGTACATATCTCAGATGCCTTAGTGGTAAAGTCAGTGACTGTGGTGTTCATGATCCGGGGTTCAATAGCTGTTAATTTATTTTGAGGGCCAGAATAAGGGCTGTTGGATGCAGGTGGATTAAAGCACTTTTAAGCAGTTGTAAGTAGGTTTATGTAGGTTTGCATGACGGTAAGCAGCGCCTAAACACGGATAAGCAGATAAACGCTTCACAGGTTTAACCTTCCCTTAACGTTGCACAGTCCACAGGCAGACCTGCTTACAACCGCTTAAATGTGCGTTATTCACACTTCCCCTACCAGTGCCTACTCTGAGAGGTAAAATAATAACCCCTTCCAGAATTAGAACACGCAACCACATACACCATTCTCAGAATAACCTACTACGAAGCTACCTGAGATGTACCTATGCCAGTTGTGTATTCAGACTGGTTAAACACAAAAGCGAGGATTGTGTGGAAATAGGACATATCGCCATGTACCCAATGAAAGGTGCATGTTTTATATATATATATATATATATATATATATATATATATATATATATAGAGAGAGAGAGAGAGAGAGAGATACATGTCGATATAAAGAGATATACATATATATATGTAGATATATAGATAGGTTAAAAACATCTACACATCTATGGAGGTACAGATACACGTATGCAATAATATATATTATATATCTATATCTGTATACATATATATATATATATATATATATATATATATATATATATATATATATTTAGGCAGCCAGGGTGGTGCCACGGTTAGCGTTGTCACCTCACAACAAGAGGTCCCCTGGTTCAATCCTTGGCTGGGGTGTCTTCTGTGCGGAGTCTGCATGTCCTCCCTGTGGTCACGTGGGTTTTCTCCGGGTGATCCGGTTTCCTCCCACATCCCAAAGACATGCTGTAGGTGGATTGGACACTCTAAATTGGCCCTAGGTGTGAGTGCATGCATGTGTGTGTGTGCCTTCTGTGGAAGGTTGGGCGCCGGACTGGCAACTCGACACCGTAAAACTCCATTGCCAATCATGAGCGGACATGTGATCCGCTATGGCGACCCCTAACCAGGAAAAGCCGAAAGAAGAAGAAGAATATATATATATATATATATATATATATATATATATATATATACACACATACATACATACATGTGTGTATACAGCATCTGAAGTGTTCATATTGGAGTATAACATGGACCACAGCAATCACACATTCTGCCCCCCCCCCCGAAACAATATGAACATAACATATGAAGAGTATATGCCAATACACTATTACAAATATGTTCTATGGACACAATCACCAACACAACTACAATGACTGCAAATATCCATGACAGAAATACACAGGCAGCTTTCATTTAGCAAAACTTTATTACATTCCGATGTATTGCCAAAAGGATTCAAGGACAAACAGTACCTGCATGCTATACAAGAAGCATTTAACTGGATGCTAAACAGCTGTACAGTGCCATGTAGATGTATATGGCAAAACACATACATGTAAAACTTTCTATGAGTAAGTCTGCAGGGTCACAGGTCACGTCCCATAAGGCTGTGTATGACTATATATGTGACATATATACAGCATTAAGGTCTATTGAATTAATGTGAACACATCCAGGCATGTGCTGATAGGTAAAGACACCAGTACAGGCAAACAGACATGCCCACATCAAGACATCTACATGGAGTATGAGCAATGTTATCACTTGACACACACATATATGGTGGTAACATCAAATCATCAGTAAGTGTCAAATGTGTGTGAGTTAAACATGTCAGTGGTGCTAGCGTCATGTAGATTTGCAAAGACATATTTGTAATCTTAATAAATGTGATACACATGTATGTTCAGCTGTACTTCTGTACTTCTCTATGAGTTACTGTGACCTGAGTCCATCATTATGTCTTCCAGGTATGCCGCGTGCCAGGCTGCCACCATACATCTGCTTGGAGGATGAGATCATCATCCCATACCTCCTCGACAACCATGTAACACTATTCAGCCATGTGCCACAGGATGCACAGCAGCGGGATGCCCAGAGGAAAAAACTCAGCAAGAGGGTAAATGATGTTGGCGGCCACAATCGCACTTATCAGCAGGTGCACCGACACTGTACAGACCTAATAAGACAGGCAAAACAGCATGCTAATGTAATCGCCAGGGAACAAGGTGCAACAGGTGGGGGATGACTCAACCAGCCCCCACTCACATGTACCGAGGAGCTACTGGCCAACTTGGGGACACCTGCAGACCTCCATCCACAAGCTTTAGCTGGTATTGTAGAGGTGGGTGTCTCTCAACCACCAAGCCTGGAGTTGCCTGGTAAGTCATTACTGCACATATAACACAACTATATTTCATATAGTTACATGTGTTACTCTACAATATGTAATGTAACATCATATGCAAGGCATGTATGCACAGATGTGCATACTCTGTAGTATAGTCTATTGTACTGGCTTATGTGCTAACATGGACATTGCACCCTGTAGCTATCACACAGGTGTGGATAATGATTTTACTGCTGTGACACTCCTATTTAGGTACCTCTGGTGTTTCACAGTGACACCAGCCTGTTGCAGGTGAGATTGTTATTTACCAGGCTTGATAATGCGCAGATCATAATAATTGCATGCTATCTGCCATGTGGCCATTTAACACAGGTACACATAATGTATGGTGGTCCTGTTAATATACACTGGTCAGACCTGCAATGCATCACAGTGGTTACCCATGTAGAATGATTGAAGACTATATGAAACACCTACACTAAACCTTACAAACTGTCATTGCCAGATGTGTGGACAGCTGTGAATACAATGGTGGAGGTGTGGTTCACTGTAGGGACAGGTACTACAGATCAGCATTACACATGTGGGGAATACAAACAGTACTATACAGAGAGCATATGTGTGCACACACTCTAAATGTGTTGGAGCTGGAGTATGACCAGCCCACAGGATTCACCCTTGTGGATTATACCCGTGCTATGAATATCACACAATGTCATGTGCTATCTGACATGTCCATGACATGTAGTGGGCTGACTGCAACACTGCTCAACCATCCTGCAAAACATGATATCTCACATCCCAAACATATCACCCTTTGTCTGCATAACCCTGTCCTCAGGGGAGCATGTGACATCTATGGGTGTATGCTATATGGGATAACACTGACATGTGACATAGATGCCCATCACAACCATTGGGCAAAACATGTGTACACATGGCCATGGAGGATGGCCAGAGACATGAAGCAACATACACAGTAGAAGTGATGTACATGTGTGTACACCCTGTTGGACATTGGCTCGACACAATACAACTATGGCCTTTGTGTAATGGTGATATTGCAGATGTGAAACACTAAACATCATACAGGCCTGTACACAGCTTGTGTAGGCATGACATCAAAACCACCACATAACATGTCTTGAAGATCTTGAGTGTGTCACGACATGAAAGCATTCACATATACAGTATCCAAATACATACATGTGTTGCACAACATACACATAGAACCACAGCAGGCCACAGATACAGTACATTCACCTTGCTGGTGTCAGACATCACTGTCATGCTTGCTTCTCATGTGTGTGAGGTACACAGATGGCATGTGGGACATGGAGTACTGCTAAGTTAGCCATGTCTGGGCATAGTTGCCAGGCATCTGTAATATGGTTGCAGATGTGCAGGGGTGTCATCTGTATACCCTACAGTGACCTGTGTCACACATTCCACATTAGGGTTTTGTGTGTATACACCTCAGTGATGTGGGTACATTCCACATTAGATATCTATTGTATCTGAACACAGTCATGGCGATGAACTGTGTCTGTAACTCACACTGTATAGCAATAGTGAAGCCACATGATGCCCTGCAAAGGCTATGCATATCAGCTCAATGTGCAATATGTCACTGCATATTTGTAGGGTGGACTGACAACATTGCGTCAGCTGAAGGTCCATGTTAGTATAACACGTCCCTGCATTAGGACACCATTACCTTACTGTATATTTAAAAGGACACCATTGAGTTACACATGTATACATGTCATTCAACACATCAGCAGAAGACATGTCATACTACATGTGATTGGCAAGGTCATATGCCACACATCAGGCTGGTGTACTGTTAACCTGTGCTGGTCTGTGACACCATTGCAAAGTAGGGACAGCTATGTCAAACATGAGTGTACAGCCACATGCACATTGTCTGTAGACTCAGCTAAGGGGCAGGCAGAATAACGTTGAACAGACATGCACTGCTTTGGGGGAGATATGCAAGCTAGGGTTCAGGCAAACATAGTGTTCACTCCACATACCCTTCTGCACATGTCCTCCTCACACATAGGGGCAGTGGCCAACACAAAGCATCAGGGACAGATGTACAAAGGTCAGCAATGGTCTGTTAACATGTGGGGTATGTTGCAGAAAATATGGCAGTGCAGTGCAACGGTGCATAGTGCATGCATTGTGTTGCACGTATGGGGCATAAGCTACTAACACAAATGGTGCAACACAGGGATGTATGCTAACTGCTACTATAAAAGTGTAAGGTGGATGTCTTCTGCTATAACACATGCATGCTGTTGTGTGCAACTCAGGGATGTATGATAACTACCACTATAATTGTCTAAGCTGAATGCCATCTGCCATATCACATGCATGTTGCATGCCGTTGGGTGCCATGGCATGTGTCTGTCTGTGTTTCTCTCTGTGTGTCTGTCTGTGTGGGTCTGTGTGTGTGTGTGTGTGTGTGTGTGTGTGTGTGTGTGTGTGTGTGTGTGTGTCTGTGTGTGTGTGTGTCTGTGTGCGTTTGTGTGCACTGTGCTGTATAACTAGTAATGTGCAGTTCTTTTCAAACCCCACAGGTGTTGATGTAGGTGCGTTGCCCTCCTGGGGTCCACCTGATGTTAGTGTCCCCACAGACTCTACCAGTGATGATGAAAGTATGATTGAGGCACAGGCAGGGTTGTCAGGGGCTGCATCTGTGCCATTGGTTGCCATTCCACATGTATCCCCCTCATCCCCGCACACAGTTCTCCTGCCTACACATACCCCATCACCAGTGGCCATAGAGGAAGGACAGTTGTCGGATGGTAGCATGGAACAGGGAAGTGTGGAGACTATGGAAGGTGTGCCTGCACACCATAATCCCAGCCAACTGACTGGGAGGACCACTGGCCAACATGCACCTGCAAGACAAAGCACATCAGCTGGTGTCACCAGATGCATGTTTCAGGCTGTAATGGAGGCACAGGCACGTACTGAATGGCACAACAGAGAAAGTCTGAGGATTCAGAGAGCTGCTGCCCATTCTTTAAGTGACAACATCCAGGCAATTGCAAATGCTCACTATCATCTTGCTGATGTCTTGGATAGACGATTGGGTGACATGGTGGGAGCCCTTGACTGTGGAATGTCAATCCTCAACTGTGGAATGTCTGTGCTGGAACATCTGGTGGGAGTGAGGCATAGGCCAGCTACATCACCTGTTGAAGGTCTACATGAACATGCTACTTCACATGCCCACTCCCATAGTGGCGGTAGCAGCAGCAGTGCAGCTGGTGCTATGCTGTCCACACCAGGACACAGCAGGCCATGTGCACGTGGTCCTGGACGGTCCCAACAGGGAACACTGTTCCAGTGGACATGTGTCATCAGAGAGTACCCAATCTGGACCTCTGCCTGGTAGTACCCGTGCAACCCCTGGCAGGCACAGGTCACGTGGGCATGGCCGGACACCGTGAACTGTGGAACCTGCCCTGTACAGTCTGCAGCTGTCAATAATACCCCAGTGTAGGCCAGCCACATGCCAGACCTGTGTGCATACATACACACACACACACACACACACACACACACACACACACACACACACACACACACACCAGAAACAAATGTAGGGCACCTCAACACACACATAACATCCACACACGCCCAGCCCAATGAGATCAAAGGCCCTAACCCACACACATGATGTCATCCAATGTTGCAGCCTAGGCCTCTGGCAAACATTATCACCCTGTGCATATGATGATGCCTGTGCTGCATCCCTGTCATTCACATCATCTGTGCAGGGACATGCTCATATGGTCTGATGCACAGGATGAACATACTAGGAAGACAATTGTAGATTAATATTGTTGAGTAGTGTTTGACAGGCAACGGACATACCATGCCGTACAGTTTTAGAATGCATTTGGTATGTTTGACAGTATGTATCATGTGTAACAGTAACTGCATGTTGATCTTGATGTTCTGCCTTCCTCTTTCAGGTGTAATTGCATGTGCCGGGGGATGTCAGTGTTTGTGGTTAGTGTTCCATATGTAAATGTTGACTACTCACAGGTCTGTATGACAATACCTGCATGCACTTTGTAGCTTCCACATCTCAGTTTTAATCTCCCACGTTTCAATTATGTTTACTGATCTAATGATCCAAGAGCATGATAGCTGTGTAGTAAGCTACTGTGTTCAGAGCTGTCACATCCATAGTGGGTGACATCACAGGTAGAGTTACCTGGAGTGGGGAGGAGGTAAGAGTGGTATAGCAGATGACAAGGGTAAAGGCCAGTGGAAAAAGTGGCTTCTCATTGGGAAGCAGTAATACCCGCTCTCATGACAGGATGCAAACACAGAAACACCCAGGGATTCACAGACACAGTAACACACCCAGGGATTCACAGATAGTAACACACACTCTCTGACACACAAACACACAGTTGCCAGTGTTGGGATGAGAACCCCTGCCTATGTGCAAATCATCATTATAGTACTACACAATTACAAGAAGCGCCACAAAGATTACACATGTACAGGTCGTCGGAATGGCCTAAGATTATGGACATCAACAGGGATATTAGACTGCAGTGAGTGAATGTGGGGTGGGGGGTTCATCAGTCGGCTATGTAACAACAAGCCTCACCCCAGGGTGTACATGTTTACAGGCGGTTAGAATGCCCTTCAAAGATTGATGACATCAACAGGGATACTAGATTGCATTGAGTGGATGGGGGGAGGGGGCCTTAACATTTCACTATGGTAAAATACAGCCTCACACCAGGGACCAGACAGCCACACACACACACACACACACACACACACACTGTGGCATTTACAAAGATATACACCTATGTCACACACATACAGAAACTTGACATGTGTGAGATTCAACCACCTGCCTATGCCTTTCTTTCTACACTTCACTCTGTACTGATGTCTACCACAGTGTTCAAGAGATTGAAAAACATTTGGGATGTATTCCCCACAATACGTGACATATATGGACACACACACACCCACACATGCCAATACTGTGAATCAAACACCTGTCTATCTCATGATAGGTATTACAGAGTTACAGCACTATTGCATGTGCTACAAAGTGTACTGACTCTTTCCTTTGCCACCCGTGCTGATATATGCACAATATATGCACAGGGAAGGTGTTACTGTTACAGGTGTCAAGAGATTTACCTTCAGTGTCACCCTTACTGCATTCTATGTTGTGTGTCTTCCACTTCAGTTAACAGAACCATAGCGTAGCAGTTACACAGGTTATTGTAGGAATGGTTGTAACACACCTGTGAGCTGTCCTCAGTAATCATTCATCTGCAAAGTAGCCCCACCACTTAGTAGTCATGTCCAAACATCTGTCCATACCTAAAGTACAGCTTACTGTACTTTGAGCATATCACCATATACAGTTGGCAATGTTGAGGCTGCATTGCAACAGCATGATGTACTAAGACAACAGTCACCTTCAAACATCAGACACTGCACACACATGGAATCTAAACATACATCAATACATGTACACTTATGCAGTCTCCATCAGTAAGTGGACTAGCAGGTCAAGAGGATACATTCCACACCTTCCCCACACCATGTGTGAAACCTAGCCAAGCATTACACCATAATGGATGTTGTATTCATGCACTGGTAGGACACACAACCACCTTCATTAAGTAGCCAAGTGTACATTCATGCCAACAGCACATATCAGCAAGACACACACACAGCAATATTCCATGTCATGATCCCACAAACTGTTACTTGACAGTTCCACAGTGAAGCCAGGGCACTGTAATGGTCAACAGTGAGCACTTCATATATGTCACACACCTCATGATTACTGGAAGAGTGCCAGCAAAGTGCTCTGTTTGAGCTAGGCATTACACTTATTCAAGCATGTGTAAGGTCTGTGGCTTGTAAACATCTCACCCCAGCATGTTCTGGCTATTGTGGTAATAAGGTTAATGTCCAGACAACACACAGCATGCATGGTTTGCAATTGTTGACATGGAGTATATGTAGGAGCTGTGGGCACACATGGCTGTACATGTCATGGACATATCACCTGTAACTACTCAGGAACATACAGAGCACAGCTGTATTTCCTGAAGTCTGTCAATACAGGCCATGTGTGTAGGTCCTATGATCCTGTTATTTGGTTATGTTTGTAGGCATTGCCTTAGGTGGACATGTCTAATGACATACATGCCACATGGGTTGTTGTATGATATGATAGGTGTCATGAGTGACTAGTAGAGAGGGAATCTTACCTCTGTCAACATAGATATCAAACTTTATGTTCTGTTATCATTCAGCAGCCATGAACCTATCTGCCATGTGCATGTGTATAATGAATGTAGCCACCTGTATGTAGAAAGGACAACAACAGCAATGGTATTTTCATTTATGTTGTATGAGTGTGGGATGTACATATCCAGGGCAGGTACATTTAGGTCATATCCAACCATGAGGGTGTTGTTTACTGGTGTACTGACAACATCCGAGGGACCCTGGTATGTGTACAACCGACCTGGTTACAAACAGTAATATAATTGCATTGCATAACACATTATGCAACTGTGGCAGTACATGGGTACTTTGTACAGTTGATATCGGGCTAGGTACAGTCCACCAATCGAAGGTTATTTGGTGTTCTACCATACTATGTCATACCACATATATGGATGTGTGTTAGTTGTCTGAGGACATGGTGGTGGATGTATGAGGATACACCCTAGAATGCAGCTTTTGCCATGGTCACCTGTACCTGACTCATCTGTGATGACATATGTAAGTAGTGGTCTTTACTTGTGAGTAGCCTTTATGAATATGTGGACACCACCACCTGGAATGGTCCATACCAGTGTTATGGCCCACATGTCTGGATCTGAGTTATATGGTGGTAGTGCAATTGTGCACTACAGAGCCTTCAGCCAGGTGTTCCTCACTGCACAGATGTCAGCATTCCCCATTGTAGGTTCTACATTGAGCAAATGGATTATGAAAGCCACACATCTAGCACTAGATAGCATAAGCATCCAATGCAATTGTCTTGTAGGTGTCAGGGTGTTACTTCTGTGTTTAGGACTTTTGCCTTGGAATGCCACTATATGGGTAAATGCGACCTAGGTATTATCCACACTCACTTGAATCCTGGATGCATGTGCTGTGTGACAAAGGCTTGTCTTTCAGTCATAACATCCCAGAATGACAGACACTGGACAACCTCATAATTACAGCAGGATATTGGCTCATTGTTTTGGTCAAGCAGTTGCCACTCGCACTATGACATCACTGCGAGTGGCAGTAATGTGGTTGGTATCAAATGCTACATCTAAGGTGATGAACATCAGCAGATGTTGTGTATATCACCAATGTCAGATATACTTAGTGTAGTGGTCCTGCTAATAATGACAACTACTAACACAGCTGGGAGAGGTCATCTTGACACCTGCACCTCAGTACCATTAGACAATGGGGCTCACATATTATGCTTGCACATGCCACTGTTCCAAGTATAATGCCACTGTCCACAACCTGGTATCAATGTATGCCTTTCAGGGCAGCAATGTGTGTGACACATGCTGTAGTTAGCATCCACCTGTATGCCCCAGTTAACCTTTTGTCTGCCACTTCCACACATGCATGATTGGTAGTAAACCTGTGTGATATGCATATATACTGACAGTTAAGATGTACATAGCTGTAAACCTGTGTGTTTACAATAGGAGTCCATTACAATGTGTTCTGTACATGTAAGAGTATGAGCATGCACACTGTGGCCTTCCATGGTTAGAATCAGAGTGCATCCCAAACAACCCTGTGCTACTAAGTGTATGAGCGTACCCACTGCCACCTTGTGTAATTTGAGTCAGTGCATCCAAACAAGCCCTTTGTTTCTGTGTATGAGCATGCCCAGTATAACCTTGTGTAGTTGTAGTCATAGTGCATCCCAAACGGTCCTGTGCTACTAAGTGTATGAGCATGCCCACTGTCACCTTATGTAATTGGAGTCAATGCATCCAAACAAGTCATGTGATTTTATGTGTATAAACATGACCACTGTAACCCTGTATAGTGATAGTAGTTGTCCATTCCACAGATGGGCATACTCCAGTTCAGGGCTTGTTGTGCTACAACTATACCTCTCAGGTCTACCTATGTCTTACCTGCAGATGATGTGTCATGTCTGTGCACACAGGTTGTAATGGAGTCCTACTTTAAACACACAAGTTTACAGCTATGTACATCTTAACTGTCAGTATCCCTGTTGTTGTCCTCACTCTTAGAAGGGCATTCTGACTTCCTTGAAATGTGTAATCTCTGTGGTGCATCTTGTAACTGCGTAGTACTGTAATAGTGATCTGTAGATAAGCCAGAGTTCTGATCCCACTACTAGCAACTGTGTGTGTGTGTGTGTGTGTGTGTGTGTGTGTGTGTGTGTGTGTGTGTGTGTGTGTGTGTCAGCAAATGGCTGAGTTTGTGTGTGTATTTGTGTCTGCATCCTGCCATGACAGTGGGTTTTGCTGCTTTCCAAAGAGAAACCACCTTTTGCACTGGCATTTATCCTTGTCATCTGCTAAACCACCCTTTTCCCCCCACCCCACTGCAAGTAATCAGTCCTGTGATGTAATCCAGTCCAGAAGCAGAATCAGAGTTAGTGTAATTGTATGGTGTCTGTGGCACATACCCCAACTGCATACCACTCTACTAGTTACCTTTACATAGGCAAGACGTGTATGCACAATGCTGGCAAGTGTGTGTGTGTGTGTGTGTGTGTGTGTGTGTGTGTGTGTGTGTGTGTGTGTGTGTGTGTGTGTGACTACCCTGTAGCCAGGCATACACATGTGTTACGTCTTTTACCATGCTGCACACCATGGCAGTCATCTGTGGTGAGTGGAGTCTACAAATTATTACATAGTTAGGAATAAAAAAGAATAGACAGTCAAGAACGACTACAGTTCGGTATGTTGTTTTCCTGTGCCACTGTTGAGAAGTGACACAGAAGTGGTCACCGGGATGTATGTCCACACCCATCATTCCCCCACCCAAACTCCACAATCCCCAGGGTATATTTCCTTAGCCATCATTCCTCACCCCAAACTCCACATACACAACAACCATTCCTTCTCTGGTGAACTGATTATGATTTAAATGTTATAAAACAAGAGATGCCTCTGTTTTGTGTACACGTCAGTTCCTTTGGATCCCTTCTGATTCACAAAGGGTTTTCAGACATGTGTGTATATCTATATATACTGTTTGATCTGTTTCTGTTTCTATGTGGGCAAGACAAATAGGACTCTTAGAGAACGAATCAGGGACCATGCCTATTGTCTTGCCAGAAAACAAGAATATAGTGCCCTGGCCAGACACACTTTACAAAGGGGAGTAGACCATATATTTGTATTTCAAATATTACATGTCCAAGCAGAGGATATTCGGCTGGGTGATATTGTGAATCAGACTGAACAAGCAGAACTTGGGTGGATTTTTAGACTAGCTGCACATAGGGGCAGGGGCCTCAATGACAATGTTTCTTTGAAACCTCATCTTAAGGCTAGAAAACTAAGATAGTTTTTAATATGTTGTTTTAAATAAATATGTATGGCGTGTGGTTAGTATACATGCCTTATTTTAGGATGTTATGTTTTACATTTATCTGTGAGTTTTTATGAGTTAGTACTGCAGCATTTATGTTTGCTATGCATTCTTTTAGACATTTTCAGCTTTGAATTGCTGTTAGATTTAATTAATTGATTAATTAGTTAATTGATTTAGAGTGTTTGTTAGAGTATTTAATGCAACTCTGAATTCAGTATGGTTATGTGTGATGAAGCAGACATAGCATCCACGAAAGTGCTCACATCTTATTGTTAATAAATACTATTTCTACATTTGGAATTACTTGTTTCGTGTGGTGGAGTTTTACCAATCTATCAACAGACTGCATTCCTTCCTTCTTGGGTTTGTTCTTTATACTACGCTTGGGATTTTTGGCTTTTTTTTGAACATATATATATATATATATATATATATATATATATATATATATATATATATATATATAGCTATAGCTGTGTCTGTGTATATGCGTATATATATATATATATATATATATATATATATATATATGTGTGTGTGTGTGTGTGTGTGTGTGTGTGTGTGTGTGTGTGTGTGTGTGTGTGTGTGTGTGTGTGTGTGTGTGTGTGTGTGTAAACACATCCCGTAGGTGCATATATGTATTTAGTTATGACAGTTGTACAGATGTAGACTTGTCTATGTTGTTTCACAGAATACAGTACATTCAAGGGTACTGTACATATGTACACAAAGTGACTGTCCCATTTGTTTTCAGTACTGTGGAATACCTGTAGTAAGATGTGTATTATAAAAACCATGAAACATGCATACAACCCAGATGGCTTAGTGGTAAGTCCAGTGACCTCAGTGTGCATGGTCAAGAGTTCAAGACCTGCAAGGCTTGTTGATAATGTCATTTAGGACTGAATAAGACACTTTTATGCAGTTGTAAGCAGGTGTAAATGTGTTTTTGTAACAGTAAGCAGTGGGTACACATGGGTACAAGACATGTACAACTCGCAGTACACTTGAAATGTACTTCTTTGGCAATCCTGCTGATGTCACCCACCTAGAAATACACCTTTGGGACTGCTGTAACCCAGTAATCTCTGTAGTGCATCCTGTAACTGCGTACCACTGGAGTGTGATTTCGAACTGTGGTAGGGATCCACCCACAATCATGGCAGTTATGTATGTTTTCTGTGTGTTTCAATATCTGTATAGGGAGCAATGCATTATACCCTACTCACTTGAAGGATATTTATAATGTCCTACGTTGGTACTCCTGCTGATGTCATACCCTGTAAAATACACCTCTGGGGAACAAGTTCTCTAGTAATCCTCGTGGTGCGTCCTATAACATCTCCATGCAGTAGTGTAATATAGATCTTAGTCATGGGTTCTATACCCACACATGTCAGTTGTATGTGTCTCACTGTCTGTTTTGTGAGCAATGCATTTTGGGCTACTCACTTGCAGGAAATCTGAAATGCCCTACTTTGGTAAACCTGCTGATGTCATTCATTGTGAAATACACTGTTGGGAATGGAGTAGCTCAGTAATCTCTATAGTGTGTGTTATAACTGCATAATGCTGTAGTGTGATAAACTAGTTAGGTAGGAGTTCTATTCCAAGACATGGCAAGTGTGTGTGTGTGTGTGTGTTTGACAGTCAGAGCCTGTGTGGAGGTGGCTGTGAATGTCTAACCACTGGACATGTTGAGGACCGGGTTTTGTAGTTTTCCTATATGGTGGCCATTTTGTATGTCACAATGTCCACCTCACGAGGTTTACAGATTTCAATCAGCCAAGAGACTGGCTTGGCAAGCCATACCCCTACATCTGGCAAAAGGCCTGGTGAACATAGTAAGCAACCCTACTATTACCCAGACTACGGACTGAACCCATGTGTCATACACAAACACACTTGCCTAGAATATCCCGCTATGTTGCTAGTACCCTGCACATTGTTGACAGATAGTAGGCATGGTGTGATTGCAGTGGGCCACAGAGGGCATGGCACCCTGTCCAACAGTACAATAGGCACATAACTGAGGACAATGCACCTTCACTATGTTCCCCACTGGACGCCTGCAACATATGTGGTGCCATCAAATGATCCACAAAGGACATACAATACCTTACCCACATGCCCTGTATGGACAGATGCCACTGACACCAGGGAATACCTGTATCATGCTATCATTGCAGGTGCAGGGTCAACCTGCTGTCTATTAGCAGGTCCTGCCACAACAGGCCAGTATTGGCACATCTGATGATAACAGTCAGTGTACACAACATGTGCAAGGCAAACCAGGTACATTTAAACATGTCACTCTACATACGTGCACATCCCAGGCATTGTCCATGTCAAAGACTATCAAACACAGACATGGCATGCATTGCAAAGCAATGGCCACACACAATGGTAACCAGGATGACAGGACAGGTCATACAATACCCATCTGTGTGGGACATTGCAGACACTACACCCCTGAACCACACTGCACACCATTGTCAGGTGACCTGATGCCAAGGATTACCCCTCACCCAGTCTTGTACAGCCATCTTACACAGCCAACCACTACACACCCATGAATCAATGCACACATGCATGTCAGTACTGGCACCTTGTGCCTGCATGTGAGGTATGATGTTCCCAACCACAGTCACACCCAGTATAACTCCCATTGGCATACTGACTGATGTCAGACACGTTCACATGCCCTAGTCCATAGAACCTCAGGATATCCCCTGTGGTGCATATAACACCTGTGCATTACTGCAGTGTGGCAAACTTGGTAGTTAGAAAGTGTATTTGTGAGCCTGCTACAGTGTGCCAATGTGTCTGAGTCCCTTAGAGAGTGTGGTTGTGTTGACAGTGACATCTGTTCATGTGGACAGTCATGTGTGCTACACCTAATGTATGTCTACTATATCTCAGTTGCAGATGTCGCTCACCAGCCCACATATATGTTCTTACAGCACACCAACATGTCAGCTATGTGGCACATGGAGTAACTGCATGCACTTGTAATAGTAATGGCTAGTCAGTCAGGGGTTTGAACCCCTGTACTGGTAGGTGTGTGACAGAAGATGTTTAGGTTTTAGTCTCCCAGCCCTTCTCTGATGTACTTTGCCTCTGTCTGTCCCTCCCACACACTCTCTGGTGGATGTGGAGATGTTCACCTGCTCAGCAGCAGCTTGTGTTTTGTAAGTGATGGTCATGATCAGGTGATGGCCTCTGCATCTATTGCAGTCCTCCTCTAGCTGATTGCATGTGGAACAGCTGTGGTGACATTCTCATAGCCAATTGCATGGAAACACAGTACAATATCTGGGAACATCATGTTGGTGTTTGCCCATGACAGTCACTGTGAGTGGGACCTGGATCTGGTGTTTGGTAAACAGCATCACAGATGAAATCGGGATATTTCTCAAACAACATACACTGTGGAAAATAGCCTAAAGACAGGAGGGTGATGTGTCAGACATGACTACAGCATGTAAGTGTAGCTATGCTTCATATAGACTACTGCTGTTTAACAGGTTATGTGTTGTAATGGCTAGTCTGCATGTTTTAATAACTGACAACACAGTGCTGTTTGTGAGGAAACCTCCATCTGTAGGGTCATCTGTGGATTGGTCAGTGTGTGGAACCATTTGTTTCTTGTGTTACTCACAGAACACACATCTGTGAACTGCAGAAGCATAGTGTGAGGATTGCAGTCATTACACAGTGATAATGATGAGAGCTACTGACATCGCATCCCTGATTGGACATACGTCACATGAAACAGTGGTATGACAGTCACTGTCTGAGGTTATCACAGTGACATGCCAATAATGGGCCACTGCTCATAGCTGCAGTCATAAGTCATCTACGCTTTGGACAGATGTCATGCAGTATATATGCATGTGTTTTGCTCCCTCTGCAAATGTATGACATCTGTTGTCTTGGGTTAATGGTAATATCTATGCATGCTGTTATAAGTAATCCTGAATGCTGTTGAGTATTACTAAGCTTTATCTGTGTTAAAACTGCAACACCATAGGCTGCATGGGATTGCAGGTCCCGGCGGAACCACCTGTCCCACTTCAGCTGGCCATGGCACCGTGCACCAGCACATCTGGGGCCCAGCCTTGGACCTCCACCTCTTTTGGCTCTGCACCATATTCGGGTGGAACTGCCACTGAGGATGGGGCTTGCCCCCCCTGGGAGCAGGTCCAGACAGGAACTTGTCAGCTGTCGTACGGTCCAGGCCGTGGTGCATAGGGAGCTCAATAAGGAGTTTTGAGGCCAGCTACACCAGCTCGAGGGCAGAATGGCACAATTAGAGGGTGAGCCTGCACCTCCTAGACAGCCCCCAGCACAGCCACCTTTGGGGCTGTGAAGGTGCAGTGGTGGCTTCCCATGGGTGGGGACCTCCATCCCACTGTTTCCATTTGGGGGCTCATGGCCTTGTGACTGCCAAACACCCCTCCCCATCCAAGGTGATTCACCCCTACATGTGTCATATACCGCCCCTGTATGCTGTCTTGTCTGTCTTATCTGTCATCTTACCCAACCTATCCTCCATGAGCATACCTACTCTTCTTCCCCAACATCCCACTCTCACCTTACAAAAATGGAAACAAAAGGCCAGTCTGTTCCCAGAATGACTTTTGCCCCAGACACAGTTGTCCATTTTACACACGTGTCCACTGGACACATGTAACCTTTTTAATTTGCATCACAACATACTACTGTTGTCCTCACCCCTCTCTCAGGCACATGATCTTGGTATGCACATGACTCCTAAAGGTTCCAGGTACACTTGATGCAGACTACCCCAGTGTACACACGACACTACCAGTCCCTCTATGGTTACCCCATTTAACTTTTTAATGATGATGATGTTGCACACAGCACCTTTCAAGAGTACTGTTCTCACATTATGATTGGACAGGAACTGTTTTGTTAATGTAAATAAAATGCTCAAAGTAATGTATTTGGGCAATGTACAAATGTTTGCGTATATTAATGACACATGTCTGTCTGAGAAAGTCTTGATATTACATAGGACAACACCACTACATAATACAGGAGTTGCTGGTGTTTTCCTTTTCATTCTTTTTTAATGCTTTGTTGTCACGTAGTTTGTTCTTGATATATCTATATATATCTATGCATGTAGATATATCTGGACATAAACACACACACATACATCTACATAAAGAAATACATTTCCTATACTGTTGAATGACTGTGCTGGATGATATGTTTGTGATACCATCAGATGTCTGTATATCTGCCATGGCTTAGTGGCAAATCACATTGGCTGTGATGTTCAGGGTCCTGGTTTTGAGCCTTGCAGAGGCCATTTATTTTGTTGCTGGGCAGAACAAGGGCCGTTGGATACGGAGTGATTAAGGCACCTTTAAGCAGTTGTGAGCGGGTGTGTGCGGGTTTGCGTGATGGTAAGCAGTGGTTACTTTTGGTTACAGTTCCTTACACTCAGTTACCTACTTGATTGCTTAACCTGTGTAAGCAGTGCTTACCCCTGCACAAACAGGCTGAAACCCGCTCACTGCTGCTTAAAAGTGCTTACTCCCGCTTACCCCATGCTAATTTCTTTAAAAGAAAAGAAAAAAGGGGTGATAGGAAAGTGGTGAAAAAGGGGCACAAAGAGGGAAAGACGGTAGGCAAGGTAGCTAGGAATGTGCAGGAAGGGTGTAGGGAAGGTCCATAGCTGTCCATTTCTTCTAAAGCAATGGCTGTGCATATGCAATAAATTTGGAGTTACATTTGGACACTCACAACCCTGAGAGAGGGGTGAGGACAACAATGGTATGTTGTGATGCTAATTAGAAATGTTTACATGTGTCCAGTGGACATGTGTGCGTATGTATGGAGTGTGCTTTTTTTGCGGGAACAGATTGCCATTTTTTTCTTTTATATTTAGGTGAGAGTGGGATGTTGGGGAAGGAGAGTAGATATGATCCAGGAGGATAGGTTGGGTAGGATGACAGACAAGACAAAGAAGACGCATACAGGGGTGGTATATGACATATGTTGGGGGGGACACCTTGGACGGGGAGGGATGTTTGGAAGTCGCAAGCTCATAAGCCCACAAATGGATACAGTGGGACTGAGGTCCCCACCCATGGGCAGTCACCACTGCACCTTCACAGCCCAGAAGGTGGCTGTGCTGGGGTTGTGTAGGAGGGGCAGGCTCACCCTCTAGTTGCACCACCCGGCCCTCAAGCTGGCGTGGGCGGTCTTGAATCTCCCTGTCGAGCTCCCTACACACCATGGCCCGGACCATACCACGTGTGACAGGTTCCTGTCTGCTCCCACTCCCGGAGGGGGGGTGAGCCGAATCCCCTGCGATGGTTCCACCCGAAGGTGGTGCAGGGGCACTGGACAAGGAGGTCTCAGGCTGGGCCCCAGATGTGCTGGTGCCCGGTGCCATGGCCAGCTGAGGTGGGACAGGTGGGTCCGCTGAGACCTGTCTTCCCATATGAGCTATGTTGTTGCATGTTTAAGGCAGATATGGGTTAGTAATAGTCAACAGCATTCATGATTAGTTATAATAGCATGCATAGTTACTCCCATTACCCAGGGCACCAGATATAAATAGTTGCAGAGCAGGCGGAACACATGCATATATGGGTAAACAGTGGCCATTACAACAACATGCAGGTTTCATTGATGGCAACAGGCCACCAATATGGGAGAATTTTAACATGGCACATGCATAGAAACAGATGTGAATATTTATAAAACAATAGGACACATGTCTCAACAAACATTAGAAGTGTAGATATACCAAATGAGCTGTGTAAATTGGTTATTTTTTGCACATATGGTAGGGGTGAGAGAGAGACAGTTCAATTAACAACTAATAAATCCTTGTAGTTTTCACAACATTTGTAATCAATGCAGTGGTCTGTCCCTTACATGTATTATTACACTACCCAATGGCATTATATTGTAAAATGGTATGTTTGTAGATTATTATATATGGGACATATGTCTTACGTACAGGCTTGACAAAATGCATGTGTTAATGCAACATGTTTTGAGACTGCTCTCATACCCTTTGGGTGAGATGCTGGGATGACGGGTATGTTTGCATGTACATTCTCTGACTATCTACAAGTCTGACTATCACTTATATGTCATTAACAGCTGCCTACAATTCTTGGATCATCACACTAATTTGTCAGAGGAACAGGGCAAAAGGCAGGTGATGTGGGCCATTTATCAGGACATACTGGGAAGATTGGAATAGTTGAGGGGTATGAATATGCATACCACTCTCTATGTGAGCATTCTAGCAAAATCTGTATAGTTGTTAAGTGTAAATATGCATACAGCTTTCTCTCTGAACATTCTAACAAATTGTGTGCAGTTGTGTGGAATGATTATGCATACAACTTACTAGCGCTCCTGGGATCCAAAGCCCTGCTGTGTGTGACAGAAGCATTACAGTTAAGATCACTGTACACTATGCTATCAGGCAATTGTTGTGAGGCTTTGCAATGTATTTTGTCTAATATGACTGTCCTGTTTGCACTTCCAACATTGTTATACAGCGCTTCATACACATTTTATCTGCATACCACAGTGTGGGTAACACTGCTTACTACAACAGTACTATTTAATAACTGCAACAGTACAACAACATATGACTGCAGAGTAAACAGAAGCAATGCAGGGATTACACCTCTATTCGCAGCATATTACACAATTCTGTATACTGGTACAACACTTTCTGAGGCTCTTACATTTATTTGTTATGACAGTACATGCAGGCTATTTACTAACCTGCCTTGCAACGCATCCTTTGCAGCCTAGCATCATAGGCTTGCTGGTTTGCAGCACGCTCATCTGCAGCTGTCAGAGAAGTACAGTGATATTTAGCCATACCTATCCATAGTATACACAAGCTAGGCAATTATTAACTACGTAGTGGAAGGAGTATTTACTCATTTCTGAGGCATTCTGCATCTGCCTTGCTTCCTGGATCCACTGTTCCAGGACATTCCCCCTCCACCTCTTCAGGTCTGCATGGTGGTGCCTGACCTGCTCTCCAGTCCGGGGGATACCTGTGGCACTAGAGAGATCATGGGTGAGACTATCCCAGGCCTCCATTTTGTACTGTGAGCCCTGGTACTGGCACTGCAGTAGTCTCATGTCATGGTGCTTTACCAGGAGCCATACCATGAATTTGGACTCCTGGATGCCCCAGCGCTGCGCTCTAAAGCGAGTGCCTTCTCCCACTCCAGCCATTCTGCCTGAAGGGGGATGCTACAACCAGTTATGAGCCATATTCCCGCCTCTTCGGTTGAAGTAGGGCCGGATTCCCAGACTTTTCCGTAATTGGCCGGTTTTGAAAAGGCTAAGCTATGGGCATACCTGCTTACTTCAGGTTGGCACTGCTTAAAGAGGTGTACCTGTGGGCATATTGTATTGGCTTCCCTACACATTGCTTACAATTAATTAGTTGGGCTCTGCTGCGGTTAGCATTGCTTATTGGTTATCTAGCATTATATTTGCCTTTTGTCAACGACGTCTTACTCATTACAGGTTATATATGTGTCTGGTATCCGTCATTCATGTGTACATACACTGTATGGGGTCCTGGGGACTTTATATCTTTATTACAGTGACACCTCAACTGTTTACTGCAGTACTCCAATTCACATATTTATGGTCTGTGGCAGGTTATAGCACATTACACTGTACATAGATTCAGTTCACATATTTGATTTGATTTCCCTGTTGTGAGGATTAGTTTGCTGATACCTCCGTTATATGTATTGCTATCATGGCATAGTGGTTTACTACCATGACTGTGATGTCCAGAGTTCTAGCCTTACAGAGGCTGGTTATTTTGTTGCTGGCCAGAACATGAGCTGTTGGGTGCAGAGTGATTAAGGCACTTTAAAGCAGTTGTGAGCAGGTGTGCGCGGCTTTGCACAGAGCTAAGCAATGCTAACCTCCGGATACAGTTTCTTACACTCAGTTATACTCTACATTGGTTCACCAGTGTGATACTCTCATACCAGTGCCCAAACAGGCTTACACCCGCTTGCTCCTGCACTTGCAAATGCACTGCATTTGGTGTTTGCATCGGACACTCACAACCCTGGGTGGGGGTGAGGACTACGATAATACCTTCTGATGCCTATTACATCAGCTTACATGCCTACAGTGGGGTGTTGCGACCATGTGTTCGTAGGTGTTGTGTAGTGAGTTATGCAATGACACATATGGTCATACCGTACTTAGCCATTTAAACTGGACTGTGCTGCGGTGGGACCCATATCGGGAATGGCTGCCTATTAGGTGTAAGCATGCCGGTCGACCGTACGGAATACGCGGCCTGGCCAGAGTTTGCTTCATACTATTGGTGTGTTCCTCTTACAATCTGCACCTGTCTGGCAAATAGCTGGGAACTGACACCATTAAATACAGACAAGTAATTGGGTTTAGGACCCTACATCCTTCAGCCGAGTCATGCTAATGCATACCTATTATTCTATCAGCTTTCTAAGGCTATAAATGGAATATGTGCTTTCTGTCCCTATCAGACCTCTCAAATAAGTGGGGACAAATTTCAACTGAATCAGGGACAAGTCAAGAAACACTCAGGGACAATCAGGGACACTTTTAAAATATTAGTGCTATTAACTTGAAACATTGACAGAATCAGAGCATGCGAATTAATACAAATTTTCTGAAGTAAAAGGAGTTTATAACATTTAATTATTGCCATTATTCATTAAGTGTAATTCACCACCTTTCCTCCAAAAGTCACTAGTTTTAGGATGGATTAAGAGGGACAGAGTTAAAATTTAAGTCAAAATCACAGACGTCCCTGAAAATCACGGACAGTTGAGAGGTATGATCCCTATTTGTTCCCCCAATGGTTTATGTGCTGTCCAGTGGATTTGCTCTTAGGGGTTAAGAGGTATGGGCGTAAGCTCTGCCCATTTTGGAATATTACTTACATCCCCGGGGTGGTCCTAATACAACTGCGCCAGCCAACACCTGCATGCCTTAGGCCCATAACTGCATACCCATAGTTCCCCCACCTACCCCTCTTCTACAGCACTCATCCTTACTGTTGGTGCAGGTGGAGTCTAACCACACAACTACACACTGCCCACTCTCTGCGTGTCTGGACCCATGTCGTACGTTGACCCATGGGTTATCAGGCTTGCACAACCTACTGGTCCGTGTACGTCTACAGCCTGGTTAGATGACTCATGACAGGAACTGAATCCAATGATCAGTAATTTATGGGGTGTCCCACAAGGGACATTGATGTCTTTGTTTCAAGATTAGACCTGGCAGGTCTCTCCCACTGGTAGCATCATGCCTGTGGTCTGGGAAGCAGTGGTGTGTTTACTTTTATTGTGTGTCTCTATGTTTCACCGGTATAGCTGGGGGGTAGGGTTAATGCTACGTGTTACACGTTTGTTGCTTGGACCCCTCACCCTCATATGCACGGCCTGTGAACATATGTAATTCGTAACTGCTGTATCATATCCTAGCTATATACATTATATTTACACACACACATACACACACACACACACATATATATATATATATATATATATATATATATATATATATATATATATATATATTACTGTATACAGATATCTGTATATGTATGCATACATGTATATATTTATATATTGCTGTCCATATATATATATATATATATATATATATATATATATATATATATATATATAATGACATATGGGTGTATGGGTGTCTGCATATGTATATATCTATATGTATATGTATTCTGTCTCTGTATGTATACATTTGTACTACGGACAGGGACAGGTATATCTCCAGGTAGCTATGGGTAGATATACACACACATACCTCTACATATATACATCTACATCTGGTTATTCCGTTCCTTGCCATGTAGATTACACTTTGCTACAGTGGGACTCGTAGCGGGTGTGGTTGCTCATTGGGCGACGCCTCTGCCCAATGAATACTTTTGCTTACATCCCTGGGGCTGTCCATATAGACCCACATCAGCCCACACCTGCACACCTAGACCCATAACTAGCTACCCACAGTTCCCCTCCCACACCTCCTCTACAGCACCCATCCTTACTCTGGGTGATGGTCGGGTCTGAACACACCACAACATGCTGCTCACTCTTCACTTCATGGGACCCATGTCATACGTTGTCTCGACCCATGGGTCATCAGGCTTTCCCACCCTTGTATTTTGGGTATGTACACACCCCGGCCAAAATGTTCAGAGTATCACCTTCTTTTGGTTATATGTCAATTTTTGGGGTGTCCCGCAAGGGACGCTCCTGTCTGTGTTCCAAGATTAGATTTCACGGGTGCACTGTGTACCTCCCTGGTTGTATCCTGCCTGTGGTCTGGGGAGCAGTGGACTAATTACACTGTTTATAGGTTTGTGTGTATGTTTTCTCTGTCCGGCTTGGGGGGGGGGTCATGCTACATGTTGCATGTTTCTTGGTTGGGCCCCTCACTTCCATTGGCATAGCCTGTGAACATATGTCATTCTTGTGTGCTGTTTCCTATCATAGCTGTATATGTGTATATCTACACACACACACACACACACACACACACACACACACACACACACACATATATATATATATATATATATATATATATGTATATATATGTATATATATATATATATATATATATATATATATATATATATATATGTCTGTAAGGGTAGGGTTGCCACTTTTTCAGATGGCCAAAGTGGGACAACATGACACTACAATAAATTAATAGGTATGACTATGTGGTAACACACACGTTACACATGACAGCTAATAACGTATGAGTTTGGCAAAATTATTTTACAATTAGGACCGGTTTAGCGATTGGCTTTGCCGTAGCAGGCAGATCACAGGAATGATTCCATGTGTGAGAAAGGTCTCACATTTGATTTTTTGAGAACAGCACTGACTTTGGACATTGTACACACTTCTGCATTTTAGCAGTTTCGTCCCTTCCCTCTTATGCACATACTATTATTCTATCTACTGTCAAGGTTTGTAGGGGCACTTTCATGTTATTTACATCTACGAAAGGAATGAATATGTTACAGGGAAAGTACTTCTACATATAGATGTATGCATGCGTGTATGCATATATACTTATAATGAACTCGCTGACCTCCACAAGGCGGGCCAGTTAGAACCAGGCCATCCAATCCTGACACGCCTGGATCCATAATTTCATACCCATAGTTCCTCCACCCCACTCGAGTTCAACATACACGCAAACCATCCATTTTCCGGTTGCTATCACAGCCATGACACACCTCCACACATTGCCCTCTCCCCAGTGTTATGGGCCCTACACATATTTTGGCCCAACCCATGTATCATCAGGCTCTCCCACCATTTAGTCCTTGAACATACCTGCCCTTGCTTGTGTAATGGTCAGAGGTCCAACCATCCTAGCAATTTTTGGGTAGTCCCACTAGGGACTACCCTGTGATTGTTTATAAAGTAGACTTAGCAGATCGGCAATGTTACTCCCACTGGTAGTATCCTGCCTGTGGTGTGAGTAGCAGTGCTTTGCTCACCCCTGCCCAGCTTGATATGACATAAACTGACAACACTAAATAATACTGGAGCTGCTGTTGATTCCCTTCTCATTCTTTTTGTATGTTTTATTGTCACAACGTTCATTCTTCATAGATATATATATATATATATATATATATATATATATATATATATATATATATATATATATATATATACATATATATATAGATGTATTATATATCTGTACACACATGCACATACAGCTACATAATTATATACATTTCCTATGCTGGGCACTGTTTACACCCGTGCAAGCGCACTCAGACTTGCTTACTGGTACCTATATATGTTTACTACTGCTTATTTGTGCTTACACCTGCTTACTAGTGCCTTATTCATTATAACACTACCACTTTGATTGCTTGACATTAGTTAAACATTTCATGCAGTACTCCAGTTCACATTTACATGTTATTATGTAGGTTATACAGCAAAATGACGTTCCACATGGAAACGGATATGTGCTATAATTGGCCTCGAACCGTGCATGCCTGCTTGTTAGGCAGATGCTGTAACCATTACACTACTGATGTTAACATTAATTCTGCATGTTTTTCTATTTGGTTGATTTTGATGTGTAAGCTATGCTAAGCAGGGGGCACCGACGTACAAGCACGCTGCACATCGATATTGAAGCAATACAAATGTAAAATAGGGACATGGGGAATCTAATTGTGAAAGTTCTAGGGACGGGGCTCAACATTCCGCTATGTGCTTGTGTGTTTACTACTTTGATTTTATTTCAGTATGTTCGTGGACACTCTTGTATACTTAGCTTACATTTCAGTATCCACGATGACTGAATTAATTGCTTACTATCAGAGGTGGGCTCTAATAGTAAGCATAGTAGGTTATGCAACTGTGGGGGCATGTTTCTGCCTCCATAGAGCACTTGAACATGCCCCCTGCACTCGCACACATTTCATGTGCACGTCGAAGGTGCGGCAGCGCGCCCTCATAAATATTCATATGGCGCTGCTGCACCATCTGTAATGGGGACACTCGGCGCAAGGCTAAACCTGTCCTTGCGCCGAGCTTCATGAATCCCAGGGATGGAGATGCATATATGTATATTTATACCTATCTCTTTTATACATTGTCAGTTCTCCACTTTACCGTTTGGTCATTCTACTGCACCAAGTGTTTTTACAAGGTGTCTAGCCTTGTTCATGGCCTTTTGCAGACTCCATGATGTTCAGATTTTTCCCTATCTGGACAACCTTTTAATTCAGGCCCCATCTCCACAGCTTCTTTTATGGGATTTAGAATGTACTACGTCTCTTCTGCACAGTGTGGGCTTCAGCCTCAGTCCAAAAAGTCCATTCTGACTCCTTCTCAGGACCAGGTTTTCTTGCGGTGCAGGCTTCAAACCCTTACCATTATGGGTTTTTTTCCTCCTCCCAAGGACGTCTCTTTGATAGTGCATTTTTAAATCCCACCTTCCTCTCCAGAAGACCTTAGCAGGAGAGTTTCTACAGCCCTGCGATTCATGGCATCCAGTATTCCAGTGGTTCCTTTTGTCAGACTCCATATGCAGAAGTTTCGGTGGTATCTAAAGACAATCTGGCTGTAGCATTGTCACCCTCTGGACATTTCCTAATCCTTTCTTACCTTGCCTAAGGAAGGCATTTGTATGGTGGAGCAATCAGATTTCTCATAATCCAGGCCTTCCTTTTCAGGGTCCATCACCCACTCAGGAACTGACTGCAGATACTTCAGATTTGATTTGGAGGACTTGTTTCAAGAATGTCAGGGTACTGGGGGGGGTGTTTGTTCTCCACAGAAATTGAAAGAGCATGTCTACGTCAATGACATGAAGTGCTTAGCCTAACTCTTCAGGCTGTGCATTCTCTTTGAATTCCAGGTCATCTCAGAATTTTCATGGACATCTCCATAGACATGTAGTATGTAAACAAGAGGTGGAACAGAATTGTATCACATCTACAGACAAGCCCTCATATCATGGGATTTTGCCATCCACCATCACTACCATCAGGTGGTCTATACTCCCTCTGAGCACAATCTTGTGGCAGACAATCTGAGCAACTCCATGACAGGATGTTTCACAGACACATTTTCCTGGATACTGTCCATTGGTGGGATAATCAACAGACAGACCTTTTTGCTTCCCTTCAGAACAGACAACTTCACAAGTTCTGTTCCAGAGTGCCAATCCTCTGGCTTGGATAGTGGGCACCATGTCTTTTTCTTGGAAATTTCCCCTCTGTTTTAAATGTTCCTACACAAGATCATGTGGGACAGGTTCAAAATCTTGTTGGTGATTCCCTTTTGACCCAGACAGCATTGTGTTTCCCCTTCTTTTTCATCTGTCCGGGACCAATCACCACAAGTTACCCCCCAGGATGGATCTTCTCACACAGGACAAGGGCTCTCTAATTCACCCACATATTCTCAACCTATTCAGGGTGATAGGGTGCTGATTCCTTTTTGTCCCATTTTTTTCTGAGGACATGGTTTCCTTTTTGCAGGAGGCTAGAAAATACTACTGTAAAATGTTATTTTGTGAAGTGGAAAAGATTTTCTGCTTTGTATCACAACAATGAGCAGGACCGTCTTCTAGTGGGTACTACTACTGTTTATTTTTTTTTATTTGTATGAGTTGCTGAATTCTGGTCTGGCATACTCTTCTGCTAAAGCTCTTCTGTCAGCCATTTCTGCTTGTCTGCCTTTGGATCCACCACTTTCCTTTGAATTTGAAGTTAAACAGTTCTTAAAATTCATCCTTCATATTAGGCCTCCAAGAAAACTAATACTTCCTTCTTGGGACCTTAGCTTCATCCAGGAAAAGTTGACTCAGACACCTTCTGAACCTGAAGCTTCTTTCTCCTTAAAACTCTGTACCTGGAAAACTATATTGTTGGTGGCTCTGACTTCTGCCAAGACAGCCTCTGAACTCCAGGCCATTATAGCAGTTCCTCCCTCTGTTTTTTTTCCCACAGAGACAGGACGTCTATCTGAACCAATCATTCTTTTATGCATAAAGTGGTTAATGATGTTTCCTAGAATCAGATCATTCATCTCCCTTCCCTTTTTCCTTCTCCTCATAATAGCAATAAGAGGGTTTGCCATCCTTTGGGTTTGCACAGGCAGCTCGGATATTATTTAGACAAAACTAAAGATATTAGGAAATCTAAACAACTGTTTGTTTCCTTTCAAGACAAGAAATTGTGTCTAATCGTTGCTAAGAAAACCATCTCTTCTTGGATTTCAGCTTCCAAAATAGATCTAACATTAGGACCCTAGAAAAAATCTCCGGAAGAGGAAACCATCCTAGTCGAATGAGCACAAGTAGAAGTAGAAAGTTGTTTGCATCAATTTTAGAAGCTGCCACTTGGTCTTCTATGCATACTTTACTAAGCACTATAATTTGGATATTGTTTGTAAGGCCAAAGAAGGATTTGCTAGGTCCAGTTGTTTCTCCCTCCTGCCACTGTTTCCAGTGAATGTAGTACTCTCCCTTTTGTAAGGAATACTGCAACAGTGATTAAGGAAGGACCTAGTACAATTGTATAAGAGCTTCCATAACAGTACATGTTGTAGTTATCACTAATGTAGTATTTCTTCCCTCCCTCCTTCCCCATTGGAAGGCCAGTGTCCTTCTTTCTGGAAGTACATGGCAGAATATCCCCCATTGTAATGAAAATTTTCAACAGTGATAACTAGGACATCTACTGATATGGTAAGTTTGTATACAACTGTACTTTCTGTAGACTGGTGAGTAGGCTGTAGCTAGCATCTCTTATTAATAATATTTGATGACTATTTACTTCATTTTTCTGTCTTTACCTTGTAACCTGATAGTTTGTTTGTGTCTTATGCTGAGTCATTTTCCAGAAGCTGGTAGAGTACCTCTGATGCCTTGTTCTTTGCTCATGTGACTGCTGTCTCAGCCTCTTTGTTAGATAACCAGTATTCCTTCTTATCTTGGTCTGTCTTTTGTAACTATCACTTTTTCAGTGCACTTTCTTTTTCGTTTGATAATTTCTAGGACGTCTGCATTCCCCTACCAGTTTTCCCTATGTACCTTATTTTCATAGCTGGATTAGCCACGTTTGTCCTATAGTCCTCAAACATGCTGTTCTGAGGCACTGCCATTCTTCTTCAACTCCACCTATTTCTTCTCCTTCTTCCTAAGGAGCCAGATCTCTGAGTATTTACTTTCACTACAATCAACTTTCAAGTCTTTATCCTAGTTTCTTGATTTTAGAATGATTGATAAATGAATACATAGCATAACTGAAAAAAAGATGGGAAATAAACAGTTTGAATTAAAAGCAGGATGCAACACAACCAACTCAATATTTGCAAGAAAGCAAATAGTGGAGAAGAAACTAGAGATGAGGAAAGAGTCCACCTGGGCACTTCTAGACTTGGTAAAAGCATATGCCTACTATGGCCAATGAAAACTGATATGGGAAGTTCTGTGTTGGTTCGATGTCCCAGAAACACTGGTAGAATTAGTGCAAGCTACATACATGGACTCAATGACATAAGTACCCACAGTGTTAGGACTCACAGAGGGGGTTCCAGTGGGAGTAAAAGTGCATCAGTGTTCATCGCTGAGTCCACTGCTTTTCATATTAATGAAGTACATTAGCAAACAGGTTGGAGGGGAGAGATCAGTAAAACTGATGCCTGTGGATGATGCTACACTATAAGTAGACTCTAAACAAGGTCTTCAGCAAATGATAGGTGAATGGAATTTAAAACTGAACAGACAAGACAGTTTTCATAGTAGCAAAAGGGAAAATAAGAAGTTGTTAAAAACTGAGACAGAACAAAAATGGTGGAACGTGTTAAAAGCTTTAAGAATACTGAAGGGGACTGGTTGGGACGGAAAGCATGAATGAGGAGGTTAAAGCTAGAAAAGGAGGGACTGCAGTCAACTGGCACTGAGTGTCAAGGGTAATGTGTGCTAAAGAAGCTGAAAAGTAAGGTGTACAAAACAGTGGCATGACTGATACTACTGTATGGTACAGAAACCTGGCAGGGAAGGCAGAGGTGATGCAGCTAAAGTACCTGAGATGAGTGGTAGGGTGCACACTGTAGGACAAAGAAATAAGAACATAAGAGCAGAAGCCAAAGTAGCTCCATTTCCAGAGAAGGCAAAGAGTACAGATTACAGTAGCTTTGTCATATATGCAGGAAAGTAGAAGATGACTTGATAAAGAAGATTTGGAAGAAACCGGGAGAAGGCAAGAGGAAATAAGGACATCCAGCAAAAGAGATGGGTGGACTATGAAAAGGAAGACCTTTGACATTCAGGCATGACTGCTGAAGTTAGGAAAGTGGCACTGCATATAGAGAGGTGCTAACAGTTGACTCAGCACCCTAACCCCAAGTAGAAGATAAAATAAAAAGGGGTTGATGATTGTTTTATTTATTCTTTGTTGACCAGCTTAGTCCCACTAAGCTAGTAGTCTGTCTTCAGGGGAGACCCAAGGTGGTATTTTTACTATTAATAGTAGTAATTTGGACAGGGCATCGAACAGCTCCCTTTACTCTTTCTGATAGGTGCCATGGGAGCTTTTTTATCCACATGAGCCACTACCAACTCATCTGAAAGGCAGCACTCTCAGGAGTGTAGCACTGCAGAGTCAGCAATCTATCCTCTTGGTATAAGAATGGAACCTACAATCTTATGCACCAAAGGTGAGTGTGCTACCTGCTGCTCCCCTGACACTGATGAAGAAAATGATGATGATGAATGCTTTAAACTCCTAGATGGTTCTGTTGCATTTTGTTTTAGTATTTAATAGGTTTCAGTCATGGAAAGAAGTACCAAGGGGTGGAACTGCATGTATTGCACTGATTGTAGCTAAGCTGAGAAACCTGTAATTATAATGTGTTTTTATACAAGAACTTCCTGTATTTGTAACAAATGAAAACTGATTTTAATCAGGCTTTCTGAAACAATTACAGGTTTAAAAAGTTGTTGGGATTTTTCTTTTGGCTGCCAATTGCTTCTTTGTGGTCAGTGCTAGGAGTGGAAGTTGCCTAACTGTGTCATCTTAAAATTGTCAAGGTTTCACTTCATCATTTACCAAATACTCCTTTTGAATATTTGCTGTCTGAAGGGTAACACTTACACTTTGTGCTTTAGAAGTGTTTTATTTGTGATTTATCAACTATGTGATCTCCATCTGTTAGGGTATCTGAAGGTATCTGAGGACAAGTGTTCCTCAAAATAAGGTGATGTTGTTGGTCACCATTTCAACTTTCTTTATAAAATTTTCACTTGTCTTACCTTGATTTTGGCTGAAAATCAGGTCAGAATGACAAAACTGTTAAAGCATAACACAAACACTGACATATATAGCTCAAGATGTCTTCTATATCTCTCAAGTCAAAATGAATAAACAGGAGAGGCAGACCATTTTGTTTTGCTGTGCTGTCTGGTAGATGTTGTTAGGGTAACCTATACATCCAATAATGTTTCTTCAGTTGGAAAATACACAGTAAATTCCATAGTCAGAGCTAGGAGGGTGTAGGTCTACCATTCCTCTGCTGCTATGTACTAGAGTAACTAAATAAGGCATTGCTTTTAATGCTGTATTTATTATACAATGCTTATTTTAGTTAGTTTTGTAATACATCTTAATTGATATAGTCATAATGGTACGTCTCTACAGAAAGGAGTAAAATGCTGTTATTATATACATCAGAAGGAAAATAAAAATAGACAATGACTAGCTTTGCCTGCTTGTGGTGCTTGGCTTGGATCACCTCTTTTGTAGCACAGTTTTGATGTCTTTCATGTGGAGTTAGTGTGCCTGTCTTGGTAGGATAGGGTCCAGGTACAGTACCAAATCAAACTGAAATAAAGGATCATATTATATAGGATCAGTTATTATATATATTATTTGTGAGCGTGTAAGCATATGAGTGTGCGGCGCAGTGGTGCAGCGGTTAACGTTGTCACCTCACAGCAAGAGGTTCTCTGGTTCGATTCTTGGCTGGGGTGCCTTCTGTGTGGAGTTTGCATGTTCTCCCTGTGTTCGCGTGGGTTTCCTCCGGGTACTCCGGTTTCCTCCCACATTCCAAAGACATGCATCTGGAGCATTTCTCCCCGGGCCTCCGCTGAAAACAGGCTCTGTGGAACCTAGTCGGACATTTCCGGTCAACAAATGTTAAATAAAAATAAAATAAATATTGCCAAGCTCACATCCCAGTGGCCTTCAAGAAGTTTCATTACCTTAACCCTATGTTGATTATTTATTTATTTTTTACTTTACTCATGGTAGGTGCAGTCACTGAAAGAATGTAACATTCTGTAATTTCAGGAAGAAGCTGCATGGTGGGACCTTCATGAAGCACATCCTCATGTAACAGTGCAGGGAATCCAGTAACACACTGACTCATAGTAAGTGTTGTTCAGAACAGAGAATTTTGATGCAGCCATAACAGCAGACAGTGCCATTTTACAGAATGCTGATATTGCAGTATAGCCTATCATCATGTTGTACAGCAGGCTTCCATTATGTGCTGTAGATAGTAATGGCAGTGACACCATGTATAATGTGCAACAGCAGCACATGAAGTCAGGCAACAGCACAGGCACAAGAAAGGGCTATATTTATGTTGTGTGGATTTTGCTCGAGGACAAGGCATAAAAGTAAAGTGGTAGTAAACCGGGCAGCCTAGAAGTTCTAACATCACTACCATGTGAGTGAGTTGGAATGGCAACAGTAGTTTGTTACCATGCAGGACTAATAGCTGTAAGACAGAGAGTCAGACACTTATTGGGCATTGCCAACTGTTACACAGTATTACTTCAGTGGTTTGCTTAGAGGTAATAGCAGTGGAACTTACACACAGATGCATATGGTTGTAAAGTTAAGGGAAATAGAAAATGCTGAAGAACATATACAGTGCAGTAACCCACAAACATCAAATACTAGGAAATAGACTTTTCTAGTATTGTAACGTAAGCACAGAATAAAATATGAAACAAAAGGAATCTAAATCGGTGCATTTACTAATGCACGGACTTCACGTCACTTGTGCTTCTACAGAGGTAAATTAATGTGTTCATGTGTATTACTGAATGTCTGTTTAAAAATGTTTGTAATTTGTTGGAGCTTTTCTCCTCGGGTGACAGCTGAAAAAGGGTTTTTGAATAAACCCAGTCTGACAGTTTTTGAACAAACCCAGTCTGACAATCCTGGTAAACAAAAGTAAAATAAATGGTACAAGCAGCAGGGCTACAAAATCAGTACACCTGGCTAGTAGCGTTCTGAAATCAGCACACATTAAACTAGAAAATTAAAGGAATGGAACGCTGTATCTACTAATACTTCAATCTTACAACACGCACACGCTTTTTGCAGATGTGCTTGTAGGTCAGAAAATCATTATACTTGGCTAGCATTCAATAATCAGAACACAATAAAACATATTTCCTATGGAATTAAAGAAAATGGAAGTATTTTCACTGCTGTTTGAAACTTGACTAACTCAGATGCTTTCTGCAGAGCTACCAGCAGCCATCCATAAAAAAAAAATAATTGAAGATGGCCAGAATTTTGAATCAGCACAATACTCTGTTTACTAATTGCTTTACTCATATGATTTCAAGAGAGGTAGTAGCAGTCAGGTCATAAAATGCCTGAAAGGCTGCTTCTCTTAGAAAAAAGGCACAGGCTAAACTAATGAATGGTTCAAACTGAGAGCTGTTGTAAGTACAACTGCAGTTTGAGATGGAATCAGGGTTGCCAGATTTCCAGCACCCCAGGTAGGGACAAAAAAAAAAAAAAAAAAAAGGTCTTTAATGCGGAGCAGAGTTCCACATTAAAGAACTGAGCTCACTCGGTAGCTCTGCACTAAACACGGAGCTTCTCATGTTTAATGCATTGCAGTTCCGCATTCAACACGTATACCGGCATATGGGCCAATCAAAAATCGCTAAACACGGAGCTTCTCGTGTTTAATGTGGAACACAAGAAGCTCCGTGTTTAGCAATTTTTGATTGGCCCGTATGCCATGTATATGGGACAATCAAAAAAAAAAAAAAAACAAACAAAGCGGAGGCTGGCCGGGATTTAAACCGGCAGGGCGGGACTCGGGATCAGGCTGCTGATCTCGGGACAGTCCCGCCCAAATAGGGACGTCTGGCAACCCTGGATGGAATCTGCTTATCACCTTTAAACCTTCCTGGAGGTATCCCTCCCCCAATCCTTACAGCTAACGCTGGGCATGCTTAGAAAGACACACTGAAAAAGTATAACAGAGACCAGAATAAAAAAAAAAATGAGACTGCCCCTTTAAAAAATGTCTGAAACCCTGATCTACAGGAATGTGATGGCATGCATCTTATAAATCCAAGGTTGCTAGAAAACTCAAATGCAGAGTAAGGGGTAATAAGCTGTGAAGTGATAACATTTTCAACTTGGGCACGATCATAAACAAGTTCAGAAAGGAAAGCTTCAGGACTTGTCTCCCAAGAATCATATTTCTTTAGCACCAGAAACACTGAATAAAATTATTCTCTTAATAGAGGAGGGAGGGACAGCTTCTATCACACAGAGAAAGCATATGCTGAATGACAAGAGAAAAGGAGTTTGATGTGCAGGGTACAGGAGAATCCCTCAAAAAGAAGGGACAGACTTCCACTCACATCTGTAACCTTAACAAATTACTCTCAGCACTTATCTGTCAAACTATTTGTTGCCAGAGAGAAATAGAGGTTCAGACTTCCCTGAAGGCTTAAATGATTGCCAAGGTGGGAGGGAAGCCTTTCATACACACTTACTAGACACTCCTTTGTTCTTTTTAGACCCTCCCTACCACTGCTTTTTAAATATTTGCTTAACAGCAGTTTGCTAGGTCCATTTATTTTGCCTTTTAAGGAAGGCTGTAGGGGTAGCATTAAATCCCTTGACTAACTTGGGGGGGGGGTGAAAAATCTGAGAGATTCCTTCAAACAGTTTATTTTACTGATTACACTTAAGAACATTCACCACAGAAGGTCCAAAAACTAAGTCTTTATCCAAGGGTGAATTTAAAATTTCATTTTTGAAATGTTCTGGGAAATTCCGATAATGCAACCAAGCAAACCTCCTCATAACAGTTCCAGAGGCAGCAGTCCTGGATGTGGCATCAGCAGAATCATATGTACATTTCAAACAGTGGGTAGCAACTAGAGACACAGAAGCAACTAAATTACACAGAGCAGATTTTTCCACAGAAGAGGGAACATGTGCCAAAACCTTGCCCATGTTCTCAAAAGAGGCAAGCATAAACTTTAACATATGAGCTTGATTGTTTAGACTCCTAAAAATGTGTGTTCTAAAAGAATACACTCCCCCCCCCCAAATCTATCAAGAGCTTTCCCGTCCTTGTCTGACATAGAGGGATTAGTATTATCAAATGCTTAGTAGTAGCTGGGTTTACTACAGCAATAGCTGCTGGTTCAGATCAGAGAGGAGTTTATAAAACTTTTAAATGGCTGAGGAACTTCAACCTATCTGCTTTCTTAAGGGACACTAGGCTGGCTGTCAGAAAGCTACAGGTTGTGACAAAAACAGCCTCCAAAGCTGAAAGAAACAGAGGAACTGGGGTAGGCTCTGGAAATCCCTGTTGTAATAAATTATAATATTTTCTTAGAGACTGAGAAATGTCATTATTTTCTCAGTGAAATAGACTCGTTTTGGAAATAGTTTCAGAGAGAAAGAAGCCATCAAAAGGACTCGACTAAACCACACTCTCCTCAGAATCTGAAACAGAAACTCAGGGAGACAAAACAATGTTTTCCTTCAAAATCACTTTCAGGTTCAAAATTGTGAATCTCTACAGAAAATGAAGAATATTTTTTTCTTTTACCACAAATAGCCATGATGGAAGCCAAACGCTGAGCTAAGCCCAATAAATCACTCCTGACCAGAGTAACTAAGATAGAAGAAGAAAGTGTTTTGTATCTTTTCAACAGGATTTTCTAAAGAAACAGACCCACATTTATCAGGAAAAAACTCCCTAGGGATGAGTGTAGGTTTCTGACTAGGTAGAGTGGTATTCTCTTCCCCTTCTTCCAAGACAGACAAGAGTGTCTCTCCCTTGCCAACCAAGAGCACACCAACAGCCATAGAGGATGTGTCAACCCACAAAAATTAAATACAATTTTTACTACCGATATAGTTTTAAATTAGTTTTAACATTTTACCACAAAAGTAAAAAAGTAATGCTCCCTTTTAAATATAATTAAGTCATTAAAACACTTTTTTCTTGGCTTAAATAACGAAGTTTCCCAGAAAAAGTATGATTTTTATTATAAAAGGTGAAGTGAATGTTTTTTTCTAGAAGGGACTTGTCTGCCTAGTACTGTAACTGCATTAGCTGACCACTGATCCCCAAAAGCCCTCCGCAGCAGCAGGGAAGCTCTGAAGGGTGTGACGCTCAAGCCACTCTGTCTAGTCAGCTCAACTAGAAATGACTTAGGAGGTTTGGTGAATGGAGGTATTCTGAAAGCTTTGGAAATTGGCTGGCTGTTATATCCTCAGCAGAATATAACCCATATAGCTAAGGCTATTGTAGAAGTGATTCATTACGATGTTCATTGTTCCAAGTCTTAAAATGTCCATGTTCCTCACTGTAAAGGCTTGTCACACAGCGTTGCCTTTTTCTTAAACTGATATGCCTGCCTGTCAAGTGGACCTCATTATAAGGAATCATACCTCTCAACCTCTTAGTGCAAGAAATCTGGACAAAGCCTAAAATAATTGGGGGACAAAGGCCCAAAAATCAGGACAGATTTTAAATATTAGTCTTACAAACTCAAAGTTGCTAGAATAACATGTTTTGTGTTAGCATGAATTTTCTGAATGATATAAAGTCTGAAACTCACTGGAAGCAGTCCTTGCTCTGCAAGATGCTGACATCTGTGCAGTCATGGAGACCTGGTTTAAGGCTGCGGAAAACACCCCAGCCTTACTAGGTTACAGTTCCTTCCACATGTTCAGACCTCAAACCGAAGGTATGAGAACTAAGGGAGGTGATGTATCAATATTCATAAAGGACAAATACATCTTAAGACTGGTTAAACAGAGCGACTCCCATGAATTACTCCAGGTGCAATTAACTGTTGGTAAGAACCACTCTTCAAATCACTGCCAGCTATAGGACCTCTTTCATGAACCAGGACACCCACTCAGCCTATCTGGATCTACTTGAGTCGATCAAGATACAACCAAACAACCTAGTTTTGGGTGACTTTAATTACCTGTCCACTGACGGGTTAATTATACAGATCCCCTTCTGAAGTTTGAAATCCCTTATAAATGAAACTCATTTTCATTAGAAGAAAATCGTGAAACCTTGAATACTTGAATGGCAAATTTTTCCCAGGGTAAGTAAACAGTTGATCAACATGCTCTTTTCTCCACTGAAGTGCAATCCCAGAGTTGGTATATATAGTTATGGAGGGTGTGGGTGGTGTACCCCCCCCCACCTAGGTGGGTTTTATTTACTATGGTGTATATTTTGTTTAAGTTTGGACAAGTATTTACTTACCCTGGGAAAAATTCACCATTCAGGTATTCAAGGTTTCGTGATTTTTATCTCGTGAAAATGAGTTTCGATTATATGGGATTTTGAGGTTAAGTAGATCCAATTATACATGTACTAACACTCTCACCCAAAGTTTCCTGGACCTTGTTAACTCCAATGCCCTGGACCAGCTGGTTGACAGCCCCACAAGGGGATAAAACATTCTGAATCTGGCACTCATCAACATGGGGGATCGTTGTACCACCTCAAGTGTGTGCCTCCCTGGTGCAATCTGACTACAAATCAGTCTCGTTGGAGTTAACAAGAACACCAGACCCCCCCTCCCCAGCAGCAACTAAACTGAAAAACTTCACCAAGGTCAATTACGACCTATTACATGATGGCATAACAGCTACATATCCCCTCCTCCCCCACTGATGGAGAGGTTACCTATATTGGGATATACATTAATACTTTATACAAGCATCTATACAATTGTATTAACTCTGCCGTACCCGATAGGAGCAAAGCAAGATCCTCAAGGAAGAACAAATTTGCCTGGTGGACATCAGCCATTAACAGACTATACAATAAGAGGAAGAAATTGCTGTTTAAGAATACGAAGTTACGGTGTCAAACCTGGAAGCATTCCCTCCTCAACTTACATAGGCAAATAAGACATCTTGTAAAGTCCTCTAAAGCTACTTATAAATACAAATTAGCATCCCTAGCTAAGGAATACCTTAAGCCATTCTTTAGCTACATCCAAAACCTCAAAGGAAAAACCAAGATTTGTGCAGAACTTGTAGTTAATGGTACTACATATACAGAACTGGTGGATATAGTTAACCTGCTTGCTGACAGGTTCAGTGCAAACTTCACTACCCCTGTCTCTGCCACATATAACAAAAAGCAACCCTACCACCTGTCTCCCACCTAGTATCTCCAAGGCTAAAAACACAGCCTCAGTGGCACCAGACAACATCCCAAGCTGCGTTATCAATGGATTAAAACAGGAATTAGCAACACCGCTGGGTAGCTTGTTCAACCACAGCCTTAGCACGGGTTTCGTCCCTGCTGAATGGAGAACTAGCTACCATCATCCCTTTGCATAAAGGGGGTGCATCCACAGACCCTGGGAACTATAGTCCCATAAGCCTAACTAGCCTTATCTGCAAGGCTATAGAGCGTATCATAATGGACCTTATCAACAAAGATATGGGTAATCTACATTCGACCCTACCCAGTTTGGCATCATCAGAGAGAGATCATGTCTTTTTAACTTGCTGGACTTCTTCAACAGTCACCAAAACCCTTGACGCAGTTAAAACTGTGCATATGATCTACCTGTACTTAGCCAAGGCCTTTTACACCATCCCCTACTCAGGCATTATTGCTAAACTCACTCAGCTGGGTATCAACCCATATACTGTCAGGTGGATTGCAAAGTGGCTCAACAATAGAACACATACAGACAAAATAGGAGACTCTACCTCCTCCAGCAGACCAGTAACCAGTGGTGTACCACAGGTGTCTACTCTAGTGCCCCTACTGTTGGAATATACTTCTCTGAAGTACTGGTAAAAGCTAAAGGTCTGTGGCTGATAAAGTTTGCCAATGACTGCAAACTAGGAGTGGTCATTCAGTCCCCTAAAGATGTCAATATCCTGCAAGAAGGACTTACACAGACTAATGACTGGTGTCAAAGTCATGCACTTACACTCAAAGCAAAAAAATGCATAATCATCCCGTTAGGCAAGGGTGATGTTCCTGCAAACTACTCCATAAATAGCAATCCTTAAGCATGCAATCACTGGTGGGAGACCTGTGCACGCAGGTTAATAACAACCTTACCTTTGATCACCATACCTCCGCAGTAGTAAGAAGGGCATTCTGTGTTGTTCACCTTATAAGGGCATTGCCTCCAGAAAAAAAGGAGGTTATAACCCCCATACTCTTCCCTCATCAGGCCAATAATACAGTATAATGCTCCCTTTGGTATATACCTCTTTAAGCACCTGCAGCAACTGAAGAAACCGCAAAGATTTCTTACTAAGAAAATTCAAGGTCTCCAGCACGTCATATGCAGACAGACTGAAATCACTGTCTCTTTAATCAGTATTGTACAGGTTGCTCGGTGACAACCTGTGCCTTGCATGTAAGGCAATATCCCACCCTTCCTTTATAGAAATACTACACATTGGCAAGTCAAACGGTGCACGTCACATGATCAAGGGACCTTAACTTGGTATGTGACACCAACAGAACTTGCTGGAGGGACAGATTTATCTCGCAGAAGTTACCTCATCTCTTGAGCAGACTGCCAATCCATGTTTAACAGAGCCCTTCGTTGACCCAATTTAAGCATAATTTGGATGACTGGATGGGAGACCGTAAATTTGCCCTGGTGGGGGTCCACCTGTGTCCGTCTTAGATATGGGTAATATGTGCTGATGTAGTGTCTAACTGAACAGATACTCTTGGGAACAAGGGTTAACTTAGCTAGACTTGTAACAGCCCTAAGGCCATTAGCTTAGTAACCTCCTATGAACCTATTTAGTGGGTTTCATCCTCAGTGATTTGCCAGAAAACAAACTTTATGAAGAACAGAGCAAAAATATGAGGGAAAAGTCTGGACATTCTATGAAAATCTGGACTGCTGAGAGGTATGCAAGGCATGTTCCTCATTTTGAGTCTTTAAAAAAGTCCACACTGAAAATGTAAGGTTAAGATTTTTTTAGTATCCACCATGGTAAATGGTGGTGGAAGTCCCAGTTGAATTTTATTAATAAGGGGTCTACATTTTCTCCATTTGTTCCACATTATAAGAGGACATTTGGGGCGTAGAACTTTGAAAGCTATGCTGCTCTGTATTAATTCCATCAACACCACTTTTCTTAAGGTAACATGTTTTCAACCATCCCGTGAGCTCACATTTGAAGCAGTTAAGTGTTCAACTTTTTGCCAGTTTGCTCCTACGGGCAGCACCTTTCGAAGAATACACACTAACAAAATGTGTATCCCCAAAGAAATATTAACTAAAATGCCCCAGACTTCCGGAAGGAATATGAATCATCACAGTAAGACACGCTGGCGCAATTCGTGCAACATAACGTAAGCAGACCGAGTTTGTCTGTCAAGCTTTTCACCACATCGTATGCGTACGGAAAAGTAGTGAAGAAATCTTGTAGGTAACGTACCGACTTTTAGCTTAGATATATACTGAAATACAACACCATACTCCCTTATTAATCCCCACCTTGCCATTTTAGCTGTATATTTAAGCAAATACGTGATCACATGATGTATTATTACTGAGATTTGGCACTGCAGAAGAGTAACATAGGTGAAACTGAAGGTCCAGCCGCATGCGTGTTGGTGTAGCCCCCCCCATAAAGCCGTCGGTCTATTACTTCCTGTTTTGTTGTGCTAATATGCAGAATTTCTGCAAATTTAGTTCGGGTGGTTATTTATCAGTGAAATTGCCCGCGTATGTAAAAATAAACATTTCAACATTTGTGGAAATCTTGCTGTTTTATGCACCTGGCTGAGCTGGTGCAGAATACAATTTTTTGTGAGAGTAAAAATGAACCCGTGTGTGGGGAATACATATGAGTATGACTACTCGCTGAGAATAATTTAATACTGCTTCAAACATATTCTGGTGTACTATTATGTAAATCGTTTGACAATAGTGGAGAAACCGCACCCTTAACTGAAAGAGTTTAGGAACAATGTGAATAACTCTTGAATTCATGGATCATTCATTCTTATGAGGAAACACCGCCAGAACGAGATTAGTAAAACTAAATTTCGTTCCATCTGGTAATGAAACATGGATACATAAATAAATACACTGATGATATCAAAGCTGGGATTATTGTTAAAAATATTAATACTCCGTTACAGTTGCAAACTTTTGAACTCCCTATTCAGTTGGGCTAATAATAGCAGAGTATTTTTAACACTGCAAAATGTAACGTTCTTCACACAGCTGTTGGTAATAAGAAGTAGCTGTAAACTACCTTAACTCTGCTTACTCTTTCTTGGGAGTTACCAGAGAATAATTTGCTTAACAAGCTTTCTAATGTATGAACGTGTGTCTACCTTATAAATTCTTGTTTTCTTTCAGTAAGTAGGATTGGTCAGCTACCTAAAGTTGGCTGTAACTTAGTTTTTTTAGGAACCCTCTACAGAGTATGTACTTGCTTAGCAAGCTCTCAATTACATTAACATGTTTTCTACCTTATAAATACTTGTTTTTTCTTGTTATTTTTAAAATATGTTACCCATATTATCACTAAGCTGCTATATAATAAGTGCATTCAAGTCTTAAATTGCACTGTATTTGTCGTTGATATTACCTGTTTAGTGTTTTATCTGCTTATTGCTTAGTGGAGCTTATCTCCCCGGGCCTGTACTGAAAATGGACATATATCCAGTTAGACTAGCCCGGTCAACAAATGTAAAATAAAATAAATAAAAATAAATAATAAATACTCGTACATTTAATAAAAATATCCCCAAATCAAACTTAGTGAGGTATCTAGGGGCACTAATTGATGCCCAGTTTATTTCTGAAGCCCATTTAATACATATGCTAAGATTTTGTTAAGCAATACAAATACTTACTTTTCTGTTGCATAGCATCAGTAGTGGAGACGTGTGTAGTGATACCTCTTTACAAGTCATTGATCTATCTCTTATAGTTTAGGTTTTTCTTCTCTGGCGTTTTGTAGCAGTAGTCACATCTTGTTGGGGGACATTACGTCTTTATGGTGGTTTTTTGGGATTGGGTCTTCCAGACAGGGCGTGCACCTTATCAGGATTGGGATTTGGTTTTGTTGGGATTGTTTATAAGTTGATTGTGTCCACAGTTCATAGATAAGTTTTTAAAAGGGCCTGGAGCAGGTGCGTGTATTTTCTGGCGTGTGATTTTTTTGAGATTTGGTTTGTGTTGGGCGGGTGGGGGTGGGTTAGTTTCTATTTGTGAAGTGGTCTTATGTTCTGGTCTGGTCGAGACTGAGTGATGGGAGGATCTGGTCTGATGGAGCATAGTATGGATTTCCTGGGGATGAACTCATGTCTGGATGTTTCCCCTCTTGTGTGAGTGGTAACAAGTAGCCAATGAGCATTGTTGTTCCATAGCATTTGAGGCTATAAATTTCTGGAGTGATTGCTAGGTGTGTTGGAGCTAGAGTATTATGTTTGGGTAGTTGAGATAATGGTAATTTTCCCACCTTCATATTTTCCAAGTTTATTTTCAGAAGCCTGTATGAATCCAAGGAGACCTTTGGGAGGGTGGTTGGTCAGCTGTAGGCCAAGTGGAGGGTATGTAGCAGCAGGAGGTTTTCTGTAGCATTATGGAAACTGGTGGTGATTTACCTGCAGTTAGGCTTCGTGGAGGTCTTCCTGATGTGTGGTATGCGTCCAGGTTTTTGGTGATTATCTTTGGCGTTTGGGGCGAAAAGCAAATTATGGTTCTGTTATGGGGTTGTGCTGGGGTGCTCTGGGGAGATCTATAACCCTTTTCTCCTGGCTGCACAGATGTCGATGTTCTCCATGTTCAGGAGTTTAGTAAGCATTTAGTGGAGAGCTCGGGACTTTTTAAGTGCGTGCATCTTGAGCTTTATGGAGCTGGCTTTGGTTTTGTGGGTATGCCTTAACTAGCCTTTTGCTTTTCCTATAGAGGGAGCCTTGTCTAAAAAGCTCAAAGTGACAGGGTTCAAAGGGTCCCAGCTTCAGGTGCAATACTAAAAAGCCCAGGGTCACAAAGCGAGCCATCATGGGGCATTTGATCATGGCTTGATGAGCTTTAGATCCCAGGCCACAGGTATTGGAAATCTTTGAATGATTGTCTTGTCTTATCATTTTTGCATCATCTGATCATCTGTCTTGGTCAGGGTCATCAAGGCTTCATGGTCAGGGCTGCTACTCAGGGTGGGCTACATACCCCTCTGGGCCCCATGCTCAGAGAGCTCAGGTCCTCTTCACGCCTCAGGTCATTCACCAGCGTGGACAATGCTGAATCATATATTTGTAGGTTTGTGTAGAGTGTGCCACTTGCCTTGGAGTAGCCTGATTAACATATTTATGTGGCGTTCACTCAGCCCACAGGGTGCTCTTTGTTGGGCGTCAGTGTGGTGGCCCTGGCAGTCAGTGCTTACAGAGTCACCTTCAGGTGTGTTGTCAGGTGTGTTGTGTAGACTGTAGACACACACACTGTGTGTACTATGTGTGGCTGTATTTGTGTTTTGTTTTGCTTTTGTTGCTGGTGTTGCTTGCTTGGGTCTCTGCTGAGGTCTCTGCTTGCTTAGGCAGATTTTTTATAGAATTCCTTGTGTGTTGTTGTGTTGTGTTGTGTTGTTGTTGTGTGGTGGTAGGTCTATGTGGAGGAATTGTAGTGAGTGTGGTTTTTCCTCTCCCCCCTGACTGTCGCCAGTACTGAGTTGAGAGAGCTTAGCTCATCCTTGTATAGAGTTTTGTATACATGTCTAATTCTATATTTCATAGAAAGCTTGAAAGAAAAAAATACTGAGCAATGTGTTGATGTCTTTCATACAAGAAAAAAGTTGAAGGCAAAAGAGATTATTTTCTGTTTGGTATAGGCAGTTTTAGAAAAGACAAAATTGTGGTGCAGTTTAAATGGCTTAGGAAAGTAACACTGGCATCTACACTGTGTCTGAACTTTAAGTCACATACAAGAGACACTAGGAATTATTAATTATTTGTTGATTTTCCAGATGTTAGAACCAAAATAATGTGAAATTATTTTAGTTGCCGAGTGGGCGGGGCATGGAGTTCCCTTCCACTTGAAATTAGATAATCCACACTCTTTATCATTTATTTATTTATTTATTTTATTTTACATTTGTTAACCGGGAGAGTCCGACTGGATACATGTCCATTTTCAGCGGAGGCCCAGGGAGAAAAGCTCCAGGTATATAACAGACATATGAACATTGTTAATGCAAAAAAAGGAAGATAGTTGAGTTCTAAATACAATATAAAGATACATCACATCTTGGGAAAAAAAACAATAGCAGCATATAAAAAACATAGGTCAGTTACAAACCTTGTTAAAAAGCGGTTAAGGATAGTGAGGTAAGAGAAGGGTAAATGATAGTGGTTAATCAGGTTGGAACAGGGACATTGCCAGAGAGTATTGAGATGGGGTTTAAGCTTTTTTTTGAATTGTAGGAGTGAGGGTTCTGATGTGAGCATGGTCGGTAGGGAGTTCCACATTTTACCTACAAAGTTTGAGAATAGAGAACATTAAACATACAGTTAAATTGTTATTTCGAGGGCAGAGTATATGATTCTTAGAACTTGGAACATACTCCTAAATAGCCTCTTTGAGGCTATGAGTTTGCAGTTTGATTACACTGAAGCATGGTGGTGTATTCTAACAGCAGACTAAGCTTTTTGATATGCTTATAGTACTCAGGGAATGGAGTCTGGTCTGAAACTGCCATTTGTCTATTTATTCAGAAAGAGAGGGTTAATTTTACAATTTATGAGTTTATGGGGAAGGTACTGCGGAGAGTAACAAATTAAGTATTCATATTAAAATGCCTGCACAACAAGATGGTCATTTTCAGAAATCACCATGGACTGTAAAGGTTAGGAATCCTTCCTCCAGGTGCCTTCTGTAACTTCTACACTTAGGATTTTTCCATTTCTTATGAAATATGAAAAGAACATGTCTTTCTGTTTCTCTCCTGGTGAGAATGTCAAAGCAAATGTGGGTAAACACTGCTGTGACTGTGAGAGGGTCTTTTATTGCTACATATGTGCAATCTATGGTACTCAGTACAAGAAGGCATGCATGGTGTTGGCTTGTCCGTATTTAAATGCATTGTATCAAGGAAATTGTTGACTTTTCTGTCGACAGGGCCCTGTGAAATGTATGATCCCTTGTTGTGTCTGAAAGTTCCCTGTAGCCAGTATGGAAGATCTAGATGTACCTTTACCTCAACATTGTATGAGAAATGCTTCCCTTTTTATTCCATGTGAGGGTGACAAACACCATCCAGGACCCATGCAGTATCCCAAGTGATACTGAAGTGATCCACAGTCTCTTGATCAATGAAATTGTAGAAGTCAACTGCTCCTGTTAATGTTTCCATTGCCACTGAATGGCATCATGTGCATAACACTGGGAACTGTTGTTGCTAAGGACTATAGAATGCTGCTATGACTCTAACATTTTTGCTAAATGCAGCTATTAAACCTTTGGCTCACTATGCCATTTGTAGTCAAGTGCAGAGAGCTACACACTTTCCTCTGTAGATGGCTGTGAGTCAGATTAGTTCATCTTGCATTATAGTTTAACGCCATTAGGATTTCTTTCTACTACTCCATTTAATTTGCATGTCATCAAATGGCTACTTGCATATATCTAGTGATGGGAATGCTCGCTGCAGTCGAGCATAGCATGGTACTATGAATCAGTATTTGCATGCCCACATATTGCTGATTCAGGTATACATGTACACTGCATACTATACAACTTTGAATCCTTCGAATGAGACATTAAACTGAAATCCCATCTGCTTGAGTTGGTGGTAGCTCAAATGGATGTGAAGATCCTACAGCACCTATTGAAAATGGTAAGGGAAGTTCTTCAGATTACATGTGCCAAATTTTCTCTGATAGTGTAAATATCACCACTGGTTTCACCTAAAAAGAGGCCACTAGCCTGGGGGGCCAGTCAACAAAGGATGGCTAGATGGATGGATAAATAAATAAGTAATTAACTAACTAAATGTGTATGAATATTGGCCTGTATTTACATGATCATGCTTAATATGCATACACTTTCACAGCTGACAGAATCCTTCTTTTCAGTAAAGTAACCTTCTAAATGCTTCCTTTACATGCCTATTAGTTATGTAGACACCCTGAACTTAAGATGTAATATTGCCAATGTTCTCATTTCATATCCTTGCTATTAACCCTACATACACCTTGTCATTGGTGTAAATGAGGTACAAGTCTGTAGGATTCCATTTTCATCTGTTCCTTCCTAGCTTTAGAGCTGGAATCAGCAATGGATAGTTATGTGGAGACTGGTAGAGAAAAGGTGAAGGCTGCCAGCCTAGTCAATTAGAATTTGATACATAATTCTGGCGTTTGTAAATATAAATGTAAAACACAGGCTTGTTTCTTAAATGAAAGAAAACACTGTAAAATGTGAACTTCAAGATTGTAGCAACATTGCCATCTGCAGTAAGGAAAACTAAGCCAAACATTTCAAATGTTCTTTGAAATTAAAATTATGTTTTGTATGTCCTTTGAAGTTAGAATTTGGAGTCGATGAGTCTGGAGTAAGCATCCTGCCTATTGTTTTAAGACTAATGTTAATGACCATAATTTACATGTGGAATGTCCTTTATTGCTCTAAGTGTAAAATAATGTAAATGCAGTTAATGTGTAGCCTGGGAACTCCAGGAATGGTGAAAATGATGATGTAATGTGTATACTGGGAAAACCTAAGTGTCAAAATTATGTAATCTGGGAGGGCCCAGCAGAAATGTGTTAGTGAGTTTAAAAACTATTGCTCAGAGAGAGACTGTAAGCATTTTGATCTTGACTATCCAGCTCAGCACTGCCTATGCTCTTAAGTAAGTTGTCTTAGAAGTATGTTTTCTTGTAGAAATAGCTAGGACTATAAAGATTAGACTAAGTGTTTTTCTTTTATGTCAGAACTGTACTACGGAATTATTTTAAGTTTCTAAGTGATCTAAGAACTCTTGAGTAGCATTGTATTGTAGTAGTATTGTCTTGTGTCTTTATTGTTTATTATTAAATATTTTTAAACCCTTTTCAACTGTGGCTGATTTGTGTAGAGATAAGATAAGCTCTAGAGTGCATTGCATATTTATAGAGTTTATTGTACAAGGCCACTATAGTAAGCCTTGACTGATTAGTCACACTTACCAGTTGGATAATAATATTGCACAGTAATAACTGGACACCCTTTTAAGGGTCTTTGGGTAGCTGATAAATATTAGCTGGTGGTGGCAGTGATTACTACTGTATAGTCTGGGTAAAGGGGCACAGCTGGAGAATCTGTGTCAGCCTTTCCCAGGAGTGTCTGTGAAGTTGTATAAATACTTAACTCAAAGTGTGTGTGTTTGTGTCAGCTACTTGGGCAGGGACACAAAGCACTGGTTGGACAGAGAGGGTACTGGAGGTTAGCTTGCCAGCTAAGCTGAGATCTGGACGCTATAGCTGTGCCAGTGGGGAGTTGTATTGGGGACCTGGGGAGCAAGGGAGCAACCAGCCCCAGACTGACTGTGATCTCTGTGTGCACTTAAGGGACATTGTACTTTACTGTGTGTATTTGTTATCCTTTCCTCTTATATGAGATGCCCTCCCTGGTGTTAGTGGTGAGGACTGAAGCTCCTTGATTGCTGGGCCAGGGCATGGGCGTAACAAGTGAATGCAACTATTTTCTACCAGTAGCATCTGGCTTGAAATATAACAGCATATTTACATCTCCTCCAATAGCTACTGTACCTGATGATGATTCTTTCACTTTCCTTAAATCATTTTTATTTTTTCTGCCCCCTCAGGTGGGAGATATAGCAAATCCCAATGTATTTTTAAGTCCCTTCATTTGAATTTTCTCAAAATTTAGACATCTCTTCAGATTTTCTTAGTCTTCCTTATCCCTGTCATAAATTTCCATCACATAATAGTCAGCCACCTTTTCCAGCCACCTTTTCCACTCTATCAGCTGCTTGGCAACTGGATAAATGCCACGTATGTTGCTTCAGCCATTTTGCAGCACCATGGGTCAGTAGTAAGATCTCTGCCTTACAGTTCCAAGATTCAGTCAGGATCTCTATTCACTGTCTTTGTGGAGTTTTCCTGCTTTTCTTTTATGGCCTAGTTTTGCTTCGTGCACTCTGCTTTCTTCTAATATGTATGCTGGTTGATTGTGTAATCTAAATTCTCTATATATTTTGCATTGTTCCTAGTTCTTCTGGCTCAAGAAGTGACATAAATTGGCCTGAGACTGTTTAGTTCACTTAATTAACAAATACATATATTAAAATTATATCAAATTAAAACCACTATTAACTTTTGTACCCAATTCTTTGTACCAGTAAAACGTTTACACTTATGTTTAGTGTTAACAGTGTCATTGTTTCTCCGTCACCCATCTTATATTATTCCTCTTTTCTTCTGTTTCTCCTCCTCTGATGGCTTATTAATTGTCTTCTTGAAGTTCTGACTACCATTTAGCTTGCATACCAACCTAATTCTGTTAAAACAAAAATGTCAGTATAGTGCTATAGGGCAAACTAAAAACTACTTAATCCTTCCTGTTCCTCTCACTCCTGTACACTTCATTCCTCCTAGGCTGGAGGAATATGTGCTTCACTTCTGGTCACCCCACCTAGCTTGGAGCAGCCTGTCTGACATCCAGCTTGTCAGTGGCCATCCGGACCAGGTATTGCTCTTACTACCTTAGACCATAGGCCAAACCTAGTTGTACTCATGTTTTCACTGCAAATCACGTAACTTGGTAAGTTTGCTCTTTTTCCTTGCAAACACTTCTTCTCCTCTGTAATCCCCTTTGTTTTTATGATGCACCCTGGAATCTCTCGTCTGTCTTTTTCCTCATATGTTTATTAAAGATTTCCTTATCCTTTCACTCCCATCTCCTTACTTTTTGTGTTATACCACCTCCTTGCCTTGTCATCTCCCTGTTGCCTCTTCCTAGTTGTGTGCTAATTCCTCTGCTGCTTCATTAATTATTCCTCTTTTCGATGATCTACATCCTATGCTATATCTCATATTGTCTACATTGTTGTTATTTCTGTTTTGGTAATTTATTTTGCCCTCCCCTCTTCCTGTGTATGTCAGAATTATTTGTGAAGGAATTCAATGACTGGTAACTCCCATGCTGTAAGTAGACGGTTAATCCATTATCTTGGAAGGCATTACGTAATATCTGCCAAATTTTCTTTTTCTGTAAGAGCTGTTTTATGTTTATAACCAGATTCATTGACCTGATGTCAACTTCTTTGTTGGTGCAAAGATAGAAGTTCAAATAGCACCAGATCAGATATTGCACTATAAACAGGGCATAAATAATCTCTTAAGTAATATGTCAGAAACAACATATGTTGTCAGTTCCTAAAGTCTGTATACAAGACATTTAAAGCCCTATGATTTTTTTTTCTATTAAGGAACCATTTGTACCTTTTTGTGTCTTTCCAGTGGTTTGATCAAAAGCTGCAAAATGGATCAATAATAGGTTCATAGGTGTGTACTAGGCTAATGGCCCTGGAGCCTTTATAAGCTTAGCCCAAGAAGATTCTCTGATGGTGTGTAAAGTTGTTTTGTGATCATCCTGAAGTGGGTAACATGCCTTTTAAAGCTGGACTGACTGTGGAATATGCTTTATTCACTTGGCCACAGACATACTGGTAAAATTTTAAATTGTTACGTACATTTACCTGTAGATGTTTAAAGATGGTACCATCATTTCTGGGTCAAAGTATAAATTGTTGCATACCTTTACCCCTATATTTTTAAAGATGGCACTATCATTGCTGATTTATTTTGTAATAATTTGTCTTTTTTTGCAATGTTTCATTATACTATCCCATTCAGATGATACTACCTATCCCATTAAAACAGGATAGCTGTGCATTTAGCTTTAAGCACAACCTAAAACAGTACCTAGACTCCTCCTGTCTCTGTTCTTGTTCACAACCTGACCAACTCTCTCTCAGATCTCCAGACTATTACCAAACCCTAACTTTCCAGCTGTCCTACCTTATCCTGTAAATGTAAATAAATCTTATCAATATTTCTGTGCACTTCTTTTCATCGCTCCTTTGTAAATGAAATTTGTGTATTGCTGTATATGTAAATGCATCCTGTTTATTACTGCATAACACTCCTGCAGAAATCAAATTGTATTAACCATTGGCTGATTCTAACACCCATTTCTACTTTTAAGAAACTGGTTTCCTTTTCCTCTGCAAATTCTTTGTAATTTTTTGTAAATATAATGGAGCTTTTCTCCCTGGGCCTTCACTGAAAATTGGCCTGAGTGCCTAGTCAGACCATCACGGTAAATAAAAGCAATACATAAATGAATAAATAAATACATATATGCATACATAAATAATACAGTTAATAAAAATAAAGGTAAGATCATCCCTACTACACCAGGAATGTATAATTTATAGTCAGTTTTGGAGAAATTCAGCATTTCTTATTGAAGTAATTATTTTACACAGTTTGCTGGGTTCAGGATAGCTGGTTATGAATAGCTCATTTCCCACTTGTATGTCTGGGAAAAATAGTCCAAAAAAACTAGTCTCATTACAGAGCTCTAAAGTGACTCTACTAGTAGTAACCATTGGGATAGACAGGCAGATGCCGAGACTGAACAGCTAAGCCTTGTTACTTAACCAGTGTTTCACTTTCCAAACTAAATATTGATTAATATTTAATTTTCTCGTTCTGTCAATTATTTTTGTTTATGGAATAGTGCTGTTCAGTGTAACCAACATGCACCGCTAGCCCTTCTACAAGTGCTGTTATTACCACCTCAGAAAATGCCACATTAAGAAAGCAAGATCTCTACTTAAGAAACCCATACAGTTGCATATCTTACTAAAGTAGGTCCTCATCATCATTTTGAATAAAATCCATTCATGATTTTACACAGAGTACATTCCAGAATTTTGTTCTGTAACAGGCTAGTAGCCTCTTGTTAAGCTTATTGCCTTTCTTTTCTTTCTCGTGAATTTGACAATGTCCAAATGCAGGTGTCCTTCACTCATCACCAGTTCAGTGTCATGATTTTGCGCTATCTAAATCCCTTATGAGCTGACTACCCCTTGATACGTTTTGTCAATTTTAATGCAGAGTAAAAATAACCATGTCCCAGTCAGTAGACAGCTGTTTATGGAATGAAGTTATGTCAGTACAGTTTAGTGGTGGATGTGATCTGTGATCCAAGACATCGAGCCAATAGGAGACAAGTTCTATAATGAATGATGAATTCCGCGTCCTCTTTTCCTTCTTGTGTCACAGGGTCCTGGAATAATTATAGAATTAAATTTGGCAGCATTCTCCATATCATAGCATGTGGAACAATTTGGTTTGTTTAGTTGACTCACAGCAAGAGGTTCTTCCGTTCAATTCTCGACTGGAGCGCCTTCTGTGTGGAGTCTGCATGTAATCCCCGCGGTCGAGTGGCGTTCGAAAGACATGTGTGAATGGACGATGTTAAGTTGTCAATCTCGCCTTCATTCTTGCTGGATGGGTTCAGAGTCGATCCTCGGCTCTGACTCGGCACTTGCTAAGCTCGAGAGCTAATTTTACCAGCTCGAGGCAAACCTCTATCCCATGATGCAAGGCGGAGATTACCCAGATCTCATTTGCCGCTTCGCTAATGAGGTGCCTTCTTTTACCAGCTCTTGGTAAGTGAACTTTTCAGAGACTTTAGTCTACACCCTTTAATTTTATATATATATATATTATATTTTAGTTAGTAATCAACTCACCTTAGCCTTATTCCCGTCAGTGTTCCCTTCTTTTTGACTAAATATTCCCTTGTCTCTAGTCAGGCCTTAGGCCTTCCCCTCCCTAAATATTTCCTGTCAGGGATTGTTTGTGTGTGACTGTGTGTTTTCCCTGGTTAATGTAATTTAATTTAATTAATTTAAATTATTTTGTTGGACTGAGTGTTTTTTGTGTGTGATTGTGTTACTGTTGTTCATCGACACAGTTATGGGACACTAAGGTCACAGGCTAAAAGAAGTGTGACTCGTGCTGTCAGAAGATGTCTCTGACAGACAGTCACACTTCTTGTGTTTATTGCCTGGGACCTTTGCACCTGCAGGACTCTTGTGCTATCTGTCATGCTTTCAGCCCAAGAGTCCTGCAGGAATGAAAAAATAAACTTATATTAAGGGGCTTATTAAAGCCGACTAAGTCGGTGCCGGGGAAACCCTCGAAGCCTGTTAAGCCTTCGGCTCAAGCTTCCAAGCTGTCGGCTTCAGGTCCTTCATCACCAGGCTCGAGATCGGCTCCGGCCGGAGCCGATCTTTCCATGTCAGTCTCAGTATTGGCTCCATCCGGCACCGATGCTACTAGATACAGACACTCAGTGTCGGCTCCGGCTGGAGCCGACGTAACTTCGGCTCCGATGGCTCCATTGATCTCAAGAAAGAGATCTCAATCCCCTTCAGTGGAATCCATACATTCGGCTCCGAGATCACCTTTGCTCTCGGAGCAGAGCCATCGGAGCCGATCTTCTCGGTCATCCAGGCTATCTGATCACGACCTTGAGAGAGTGGTGAGTAGACTATTAAAGTCTCAGGCATTGGCCCAAATACTCCATAGCCCATCTCAACAGGCGGTAGCTATATCACATCCACAGAGCATTCCTCCTCCGACTCTCTTACAGAGTTGGGCGAGCTCCTCGGAACGGTACCGTTGTGACTTGAGCCGATACCACCCCTTTCGGCTCTGGATTTCCTCCTTGAGACCTTCATTGGAGGGATCCGGGCATCTAGTCTCAATGGCATCGGACCCTTGTCCGACCCGTTCTCCCTCTCGGAGCTTGGTGAGCTCGGCCCCGACATCTGCCTCGGAGCCTTCCCTCTCTGTGAGGCCTGGGGTTCCTATCTCTTCGGAGAGGGAGCTTTCTGGTCTCTCTGACGGGGGAGCCTTCGAGGTGATGAGGAGTGTACTAGCCCCATGGGCTTAGTCAGTGGACAGTTCCATCATCTCCTCCCACTACAGTGCCTGCTGACGTCTCCTCCCACTCTCTTGCTCCCGGACCCAGAGATCCAACGCCTCAGGTTTCCCCATTGGGAATATCTTCCTCTTCCAAGGCTTCTCCTGATCCGTCAGGAGAACCCCCGCGTAAGAGGACATGTAAGAGGAAACATTTAGACTCCCCTGAGTTTTCTACATCAGATACTGACTTGGATGAGTCGGAGGGATCCCCAAGGTCCTCCTCTGAGGATGTCTCATTTTCAGACATCCTTGAAATCCTGAAACAGAGGGGGAACTGGCCTTCCCTTAATCCCTCTGAGGACGAGTCAGTATACCTGGAGGCGTTCGGATCTCGACCCTCCACCTTCTGGGTGTCTCCGCCTTTCGACCCTCTCATGGAGGTAGTGGCTCGGAAGGCGTGGATGGTTCAAGATTCGGTGGAACCTATCCCTAGGAGACCTTCAAAATTTATCACTGCCCCACAAGATAGACAATATTTGACAAAGGGTGTCCCAGTTGATGCCATGGTGGTGGCTGCTGCCACCAAGAAGGAATTAGCTGATCCTTCAGTACCTGTCCATCCTCCTAATAAAGATTGTAGGACTATGGACAGGTATGGTTGATTTTTCTTCAGCGACTTTTGCTATGAGATCGCTGAACTACTTATGCCACTTCACCCGACTTCAAAGAGACGTTCTTAAAGAATTGGGAGAAGTTTTACAGGATCCGTCAGCTGCTGGGTCTCAGGATAAGATTATCTCACAGCTAGGAATCCTTAACTCCATTGCTAACTCCTCCATGTGGCTCATTTCTTATGCAGCCGATGGAGCACAGGAGTGGCTTTAAGGCGTCAATCCTGGATGCGGCTTTGTAATTTTGCAGACCCCTTCAAGGCGTCTTTCACAAACTCCCCCTTTGATGGCTCGACCTTGTTCGGTCCTCAAGTGAAAGACACTTTGACTAGATGCGAACAAGATGGCAAGACTCTTTCTGCCGTAGGAGTCCGTTTCTCCACCCCTTCTAGACCTTACCCCAAAGGACAGAAGGGAGGGAAAATGTGGTTCCGCAAATCTCAAGGAGTCACGCCTAGTCAGTTTACCCCCAGAGGCAGAGGGGTAACAATAATAGACACCGCCCTAGGGGCAGAGGTGGTCTGCAGAATCAGGGTAGCAGAGAGCCTCTTTCTGACAAACCCTTCCAGCATCCCTGAGATGTTGCCCGATTGTCCGGAGGCAGTCGGGGAAATATCGCTATACCCAATAGCCTGGCTTTCCCTTTCTCAAGACAAATGGGTACAGTCAATTATATCCGAGGGTTACAAAATTCCCTTTATTCAAACCCCAATTCAACAAAGGGAACCCTTCCAGGCGTTCCACCGGTCTAAGGGAATTAGCAGTACTAGAAATATCAAAACTGCTAGTAAAAGAGCCATCCAGCCAGTCCCAGCAGACCAAATAGGATCCGGAATCTACTCAAGGTTCTTTTAGTTCCAAAAGACAGGAGGAGACCAATATTAGATCTCAGCAAACTCAACAAGTTTGTAAAGAAATCAAGATTCCGGATGGTCACGCTTCAGTCTATTCTGCCCTTTCTGGGCAAGGACAATTGGATGTGCTTGATAGATCTTCAGGATGCGTACTACCACATAAAAATTCACAGACGCTCCAGAAGATTTCTCCGCTTCCGGCTGGGGTCCAGTCACTTCCAATTCAGAGCCCTGCCCTTTGGACTCACTACAGCCCCCAGAGTGTTCACCAAATGCATGGCAGTGGTTACGGCTCACCTGAGACGTCAAGGATTCCAGGTGTTTCCATATCTAGATGACTGGCTCCTCACTGCCACCACCAGGCATCAGCTTCTCCAAGCCAGAAATTACACCATTCATACTTGCAGAGGGCTAGGAATTTCTATAAATTTCGAAAAATCTGCCTTGTCGCCTTGTCAATATATTACTTTTATAGGCTAAAATTGAACACCGTACAACTTTCTGCAAGGTTGACAGACCAAAGGATCTTGGACATTCAAAGACACGTCCAAGTGATTCTATTCAGCAACAAAATTCAGGCCAGATTTGCTCTGAAAGTACTGGGTCTTATGGCCGCCATAACACTTCTTCACATGCTTCTACAATGGATGCTATTCATTCAATGGTCCTTTCAACAACTTCCCATGCGTCACCAGATCATAGTAACTCCAACTTGCAAAAGGCATCTGACTTGGTGGATATCGTCCCCTCAAATCCATCAAGGCAGACCATTTGTTCCTCTTGCCCGTTGCCACGGTTACATCGGACACCTCCCTGATCGGGTGGGGGGGGCATTATCAGGGCAGAATGGTCCATGGCACTTGGCAACCTTTCGAGTACCATCTGCACATAAATGTTCTGGAGATGAGAGCAGTGCTTTTAACGTTGCAAGCCCTCAACGACTCTCTTCCCCTGGGAACTATTGCAGTCCAAACAGACAATATGTCCGTAGTGTGGTATATAAACAAACAGGGCGGAACCAAGTCCTATCCACTGTGTCGAGAGGCTCTCAGACTTTGGCAATGGGCAGTCTCCTCTCACCGGTTTCTGATAGCAACGCACATCCCCGGGAAATCCAACATCATAGCGGACAGATTGAGCAGAGCGATTCTCATGCCTCACGAGTGGTCTCTCAAACAGTCAGTGACGGAAGAGATTTTTCAGAAGTGGGGTCTTCCTTGCTGCAACCTTTTCACTACACCTCAAAACAGCAAATGCCCAGACGACTTCTCTCTCTTCCCCTTTCCAGGCCATTCCCCCAGAGACGCTCTAACCCAAGATTGGCCCCGGGGACTTCTTTATGCCTTTCCACCTTTTCCGCTGATACCTCAGCTAATTCAGAAAGCAACCGCTTTGAGAGCCAAGTTGATTCTCATTGCCCCTTATTGGCCTCGACAGATATGGTTTCCGTTCCTACATCATTACCTCTTGGTACAGCCATGGCATCTGGACCCGGTTCCAGATCTTCTGACCCACCAGTTGGGTCAACTGCACCAATCCATACCTTCTCTCAACCTCACTGCTTGGTTGCTCCACTTCCATCCTTAGCCAGGCTTCCTATGATTTCTAATCCTGTATGGGATATCTTAGTAGCTGCCCTAAAATCTTCTACCAGAAAGATTTACACTAGTAAATGGCGACGTTTCTCTTTCTGGGCAAAAGCTAGGAACATAGACCCCTATACTGCTCCAATTCATTTGGTGTTGGACGTCCTAGCTGACATTTTTCATTCAGGATCCTCTTCTTCCACAGTGAAAGTTCAACTGGCAGCCATTTCAAATTTTCATATAGGCTTTTTGGACCACAACATTATGTCACATAAACTTTGCAAGGCATTCCTTCGAGGTATCTTTTTATTGAAACCTCCGATTAGAGACCCCCCACCACAGTGGGATCTAAATTTAATTTTAACATCCTTGATTCTTCCCCCGTTCAAACCTGCAGCTGCCTGTTCTTTGAAATTGCTTTCTTGGAAAACACTTTTTCTAGTTGCCATTACATCTGCCAGAAGAGTATCTGAGCTTCATGCTCTGTGTTCGCCCTCCCTATCTAATATTCCACAAAGACAGGGTGTCCCTAAGAACTAATCCGTCTTTCTTACCAAAGGTGGCATCACAAACTAACCTAAATCAATCCATTGATCTTCCAGTATTTTTATTCTGATAGAGCTGAACAAAAGTTACATTATCTCGATGTTCACCGTCAGCTCAGATATTATCTGGATAAGACAAAAATTTTTAGGAAATCTGATCAACTATTTCTATCCTATGCAGAGAACAGGAAAGGCCTTCCAGTTTCTAAGGTAACTTTATCTAGGTGGCTGTCTTCTGTGATCACTTACATTTATCAGCTCAGAGGCAAAGAGTTGGTTTCTAACCCAAAAGCCCATTCTACCAGAGCTCTGGCTACATCTACAGCTTTTCAAGCTAGACTTCCTATAGACACTATTTGTGCAGCAGCCACATGGGCCTCTCCTCATACCTTTGTTTCACATTACAAATTAGATTTGGTCTCCAGAGACAGAGCAAATTTTGGTTCCACCGTTCTCAAGAGTCTGTTCCATTGAGCCACCAAGGATAGAGGTGCTAGGGACGAGGTCCCATCCAGCAAGAATGAAGGCGAGATTGACAACTTAACATTTAGAAGTTATGTACCTACCATAACGTTCCATGTTAGTTGTCTTCTCTCGCCTTCTTTCTTGCATCCCGCCCTCCATCCCCCTAGCCTGGTCAGACCGGGAAGATTATACATCTTCTATTAAGACGTTATTACGTTTTTCTAGCTGTTCAACTCCTAGTATCACTAGATTATGTTGATCCTTTCTAGAAGGTTTATGATGTTATTTAGTATCCTTATTTTCTTCCTCCTCTTAAGTTGGAAGAAAATACTGCTATTTCTTTAGCTACCAAACGAGATCTGAGTAATCTCCGCCTTGCATCATGGGATATAGGGTTGCCTCGAGCTGGTAAAATTAGCTTTTGAGCTTAGCAAGTGCCGAGTCGGAACCGAGGATCGGCTCCGAACCCATCCAGCAAGAAAGAAGGCGAGAGAAGACAACTAACATGGAACGTTATGGTAGGTACGTAACTTCTAATTCCTTTGTTGAAGGTTGGGCATCGAGCTGGCACCTCGGCACCATAAAAATCTATTGCCAATCATTAGCAGTCCGTAGTTCTTCTGTGGCGACCCCTAACCGGGAAAAGCCGAAAGAAGAACAAAAAACAAAAAGCTTAAAAAAAAAGAAAGAAAGGAAAATGCAATCAATTCACAAGGCTGTTATGTGTCCTGAAGTAATTACTTTGTCTAGCACTTTCTGGTTAATTCCATGCATAACTAGTTGTTCTGTTCACTTGTTGAAAGTCCACTCAGATGAGAAAGCTATGTGTGCGTCATCTCTAAGTCATCTTGCATCATGGGTGAGATGCTTCAGCTTATTTTATTTACACTTAAGTTTTGAAATACTGCACTTTGCTGCTGTTGAGGCACTGTTTTCAGTTGCATAGGCTTGCTCTGAGCTTTCAAGCAAATTCTTTCTTTGTTTTAGGTGTTATTTTCCTGTCAGCGGATGCACTTAATGTATTTCAGTTTTGTGCATGCTAAGCCCTTACCTGAGTCCTCAATAATTAGGTGGTAGCTGCAATCAGCAGTGCAGCTTTTTTCTCATCTCTCCTTCCTTTCCATATTCATTGAAGTAATCTTTTTTTTCTTTATCTATTTATGTATCTGTCTGTCTGCCTACCTATCCATCCATCTTTTGATCTTTAGTGATAGTTTTCTCAATTGTAAACGTGTTTGCAATGAATCATTTACTTCAGTAGATTTGTGGCTAAGAAACTCCGTTATTTCTCAGTCTCAAAAAATCTAAATTAATTCTTTTTACCTCTAAACATCTCAAAACACAAAACACTGATTTCTCTACAATTTTCTCTAGAAACATCAAATTGAGCTAGTCCCACATAGAAAATTGCTAGGTGTCTTAACTAGATGAAAATTTGACTACCACAAACAATACATAGTAAAAGGGGAAAAATTCACCAAAAGCTCATCTCTCTCTATTGGATTAAAGCTTATGTAACTGACAATGCCAGAAATGCCAAAATTTGCCTCTTTTCTCCTAATATCCCTTATTCCTCTGCTCAGCAGCCATTCTTACCAACACACAATTGGATAAATCAGTAGTAACAATGTTACAACAAAGTACCTACATTTGCTGAATAATCTCCCAAATAGGACTCAGCATTGTCTGCCCCTAAAAGAGCTACACTGGATAGAACTTCTGCACTATCTAGCATACGGACAACTTCACACTATATATAACCTAAACCATAAACCTAAAAACTGTCCATCTGTATTTAGGTCTTTATAGTCTATGGACAAACTTTTATTATGTATATCAAAATCTAACAATTCCACTGGCAATTCCCTTTGCTCCAACTGCACATCCAGGATCTGAAAATACTATTCCACTCCTTTTCTCAAGACTCAAAATCCTCAAAATGTATATAAAGCCTCATCTAATAAAATGCTGGTTCTGCCTGTGCTAGTCTTCTGGGTGTTACCATTTGGCAGAACTGTTACCACCCCACCTTACCAATAGCAAAGGACATTTCCACGAGTAACTCTGACCGTTCTGTTCTGTGCATTTATTTCTTATTTCTACTATCTCTCCTCTCTCATTTTTCTCAAACTCTACATTCTCTGAAATTATACTCCAGTCTATTTAACTCCCCCCCTTGTCTCCCCTCCTGAATCACCTTTCTCTTTCTTCTTAGCTTTTTTCCCTCAGCAAAATTGTGTTCTTTTTACTAGAGCAAAATATTCCAATGATTCATTAGGAAACTCCACTGCTATTGTTAAGGACTGTGGTAAAAAGGTGTTTCCATGATGCAGTATTTTGTCATGTATAGACTCCTTAGCCACAATGAGAAAATGCCTCATTATCATTTAATTTCCATGTAAGCCACGGTGGTACAGTGGTAGCGATGTTGCCTCACAGCAAGAGGTTCTCCTGTTTGATTCTCGGCTGGAGTGCCTTTTGTGTGGAGTCTGCATGTCATCCCCGCGGTCAAGTGGCCTCCGAAAGGCATGCATGAATGGGTGTGCCTTTGCTGAAGGTTGGGCATTGGGCTGGCAACTCAGCATCATAAAAATCTACTGCCAATCATTAGCGGACCGGAGTTCCGCTGTGGCGACCCCTAACCGGGAAAAGCCGAAAAGACAAACATCATCTAATTTCCATGTCTGTGAATAGCTGTTAACTACTCTTGAGTGCACATCAGCACTTTTCTGCAGTAGTTAACAGTAGCAGCTGCATCATGTTAGCACAAGCATCCCCCACCCCCAATCATTCTCCCACACACACACAAGCGCACAGTAAAATATACGGGTCTATATTATAACAGCGAATGCTGTATAATCGTATCAAAATGCTGAATCCATGGAACAGTGATTTTGCTTCGTTAAAAAACATAAATAAATAAAAAATCCAAACACAAAATAAAGTGGGGGACTTTGCCCCTCACACCCCCCAACTTAAATATACCAACTCCGAGATCGTACCACAGTGGAGGAAATGGCAAAGTCCCAAAAACAGTCCAGTGATTTGTTTTCCCTAAGAAAAAAATTGATGTTCCGTGCGTTCGAGATTTCACCGTTTCACTTAAAAAGGTTTGATTTAAACAGCGTTCACTATTTTATGTGTTCCCTGATTTAAATATGCATGCACATGCACAGCACATACTCCATAACCTTTCATGTCAGAACATCCACTGTTTCTCCTTTCTCCTACCTAGTAGTTCACTGATGATCACACTCACGGTTCTTGATGCCAGACATTTGACTTTCACACTTCATTTCATTCGTAAATAGATGTTAAGGCAAAAGCTGTTATTCTAGTGACTGTGTGCTGTTGTGCTGCAACAGTCCCTGGCCCTTGTACATCTGAATATGTTTCAGACATTGCATAATACCCGAGATCCTCAGTATATGTTTGGAAAAAAAACTGCTGCTCTAACATGTTACTGTACTGAGTTAATGTTGGGATTCCTTGCATCAAGGGTGTTGGGATCAAATCTCTTTTCCCTACCTTTGTACTTAGATTTATTTATTTTTCTTTTTTGTTTTTCACTTATGCATTTGTTGCAGGATGTTATCCGTGGTGTCTAGTGATTCCCTGCCTCTTTATTTGTTAAATAGGTGCCTTTAAGGAATGCTGTAATATAATATTCCCCCATATTGTTGCCTTTAAGGAATGCCATAATAGAATATCCCCATATTGTTAAATTGGTGCCTTTAAGGAATGTCGTAATAGAGTATTCCCTATATTGTTAAATAAAGGGCTTTAAGGCATGCCATAATAGAGTATCCCCCATATTGCTAAATAAGTACCTTTAAGGCATGCCATAATAGTGCAACCATCATTTGCTAAATAGCTGCTTTTAAGGCATGCCATAATAGAGTAACCACCATATTGCTAAATAGGTGCCTTTAAGGCATGCCGTAATAGAGTATTCCCCATATTGTGTTTATGTGCTGCTCAAACATTGTGTAGATTTATTCTTTATGTCTAGTGTTCCCTGGCCCCTTGTGTGCCATTAAGGCACTTAGTCAAAGACTTATCCTTGGTGGCTAATGCCTCCCCCATCCCCAATCCCAATTATGTTTAGTGCCACACAGGCATGTATTTTCATATGTATTCCTCATGGCTAGTAGTCTCCCCACCCACCCAATTGTTCCAGCCTCTGCTCATTAATCTAGAGTGTGAGAAAGAATGATAGCCACCGCAGTTTGCACATACACATGCACTTACACGCTCACGCACACACATACACACACTCTGTCTGTCATTAGACACACAAACAGTCCCCTCCCCATCCAGTCCCGCTCACAGGCACACTCATTCCTTAACTCATACATACACATACAACAAAAACAACTGTCCGACTTACTGGGTCACTAACTCCTCTACTGCTACCATCCAAGCAGACCCACACTCACACACTCAGCACCTCATATACACTCAAACATGCACCTCCTAACACTACCTTACCACTAAATGCCCCAGTCCTTACCTCTGCCATGATGGGTAACCATGGCCTTTTGACCATGTTCACTACCATGAGAAGTCATGCTAATCTATGCTGTTGAGCAGTTCTGTGAATAATTTGGCTTCATAGTTGCCTTCCAGCAGGCAGTTCCATGGGAGAGCACATGGATAATTAGCATATACCTGTCCTTCTGGACTGCTTCATTAGCATCTAGCATGACTGCAGAGACAACCTGCAAAGGTGCTGTAAGTCTTCATGTAAAAGCACTATTCTAGGGCTGCCTTTAAATTCTAAAAGGGATGTGTACATTTCATAGTAACCTTTTGAATTTGATCCTATGACTTCACTATGTACAACTACTTTGTTCTTCCATTCGATTCATTATTTCCTCTAATTATGTAATACTGCAATTGCATTACTCCAAAATGTTTTTCTTTTCCCTTTTTATGTATGTAAATCTTTTAATTCTATGTAATTTGCACATTGTATTGTATTACCTTTTTGTATTCAATGTGCATCTTAATTAGTGTATTATATTTCTGGAGCTGTTTTCCTTTGGCCTCTACTGAAAAGGGGTCTTGCACCCAGTTGGAGTTTTCCGGTAAAAAATAAATAAATAAGCAAGCAAATAAATAAATAAGGCTATTGTTTATTTTTTTTTCAAGGGATGCCATTTTGACTTTCTGTTTCTTGATTTCCCTAATGATGCTGAGTGGCTGAAGCTCTCCTAGCTCTGCTGGGAATTTCTTAGTGACTTTTGTTTGGTCTGCATCACTTATGCACACATGATAGATGGTTACTACTCAACTCTTTCTGTATTCAGTTGTTTGGGAACCATTCTGCATGAAAGAACTTGCTGATGTGAATAACCTAAACAAAAGATGAAGTTAGATGTTTTTATATTCTTTAGTTCTTTGTGTGTATCTTAGTTACACATTTCTCAAAAAAATAATAAAGAAATGTTCACCATCTTTAAAGAAGAGTAGAAGCCTGTCTTCTTTCAAGTGGATTTTACAGTAATAAACTTTGTAAAAACTTCTATATGTTAACTTATTTAAACACTGAAAGAATGTCTTTCTTTGTATAAGGTACTACTCACTCATGAATTATTAACCCCTTTTCAGATCTATTATTCATAACGGATCATTTGAATGCAAAACATGCAGAAATCATTATAGACTGGTGCCATGCAATGCACCAAACAGTTTTCATATTGTCTTTAATTTCAGTATTTTTTACTAATCCCTCTAGCTTTCTCAGTGAAACATGTTTTAATTTATTTATTAGTAAAGATTAACTTCTTAAAGGCTTGTGTGTTGAAGTAAGATAAACTGCATTGATGGTGTACTTTAGAGATGGTAGTTACTTATTGATAGAATTACATTATATATCTTTTCCAATTCCTTACCATTAAATAATAATGATTTTAACCTTCTGGTTCTACATGTTGCATTCATTGTGCATTGCTTGATATGGACTATGTGTTAATTATACTCTGTTGTTAAATAAAGCTACAATAGTTTGGCATTATTTCAGAATAAGTATTGTGTTACTGTTTTATTTCTTTAGTTTTAGCTATTTTTGCAAGGTGCCTTCAGAGTATTTTTCTTAAAATATTAATACACAATGAAGTGATATTTTTGGTGACTTTTTTTCATTGCAATTCTTGTTGAATCCATATTATATATGGTTTATGGTTAAAATTAAAGTTGGATGTATTACTGGCTATTTTTTGTCACTTGGCTATTCTTAGGGAATTAGAACTCAGTACTTGGATATGTATATTGTACCAAGTTTCATCGGAAGTATCTGAAATAGTGTAGACACAGACAGACAGACACACACAGACACTTATGTTTATGGAAATACTTGAAATTGTTGAATTACCATATCATCATCTCCCATAACATTGCATTTACAGAACATTGAAAGTTGATCACATCGACTGCCATAACTTCGTAAATGGTAAGTTTTTAATGGTGCAGTGTGTGAATGCTGTTTTATCACTTTAAGAAGTGTTGTCTTGTGGTAAAGAAACATGGCAGACCTTATGTTTAATGCCGTTGGACAGTTTTCAGGTTGTATAGTGAAACGTTGCAACAATAAAACCTTACCTACTGTTTTATTATGTTAGCTTTACCTTCAAAAAAATAAGTTGTGCTGTTGGTTTTAAAGTGCCGAAGTGACTAGGAGAGGAAGTATTTATGTTGTGAGTGTTTAGGTATTTTGTGGACTGAATTGTGCATATTTGTGAACTTATTTGGGCATTCCATGTGGAGATCGCAGTACAGCAGCGATTGGGAAATTTACCTTTTCTCCACTGTAGTGTGATCTCTGAGTTGGTATATTTAATTTGCAGGGGGTGTGGGGTGCAGGGGGGGCTTGCCTCCCTGCAGAGATGTTAAATAAGGTTTACAGAGATGTTAAAGTTTGTATTTACCTTTAGTGTTGTTTAATTTGATCTATGGGTTTTTGAAGCTGCTTGCTGATAGTTTTTTTTCTTCCCAGTGTTCTGCCTAAGGCTGGCTCTGCCCACTCCATTTGCCACGCCACCCCCACATTCAACAAATTTATAGCTAACTAAACACCACCCTGTTCTACACCAATCCAGAGTCCAAATATGTATCACACACCCACAATTACCAGCTCTGCAAATCATCCAATTAAATTCCTGAACGACCTTAACTACCACTACAACTAACCTCACCGTAACTTCCCCCCATTAACTTTTCTGCTCTTTTCTACCCCCCTCTCTCTCTGATTACAACTAATCAGTATCATACCCAAAATGTATTCCTTGCACTCCTTACTTATTATATCTATCTCTATAGCTACCCACCTCACTTCCTACCAGTGCAACCTCAATCCCAATCTAAACAGCAAGTCACCAACCTAGCCACATCCCTTTACACCTGTCCAAATAACATTACACATCTCCGCTGCAATTTACAACCATACTAACTTAGAGCTAACCCCATTTAATATTCCCAATTACCCTACAAAAAGTCGCACCTCAGTAAAATATGACCTGTATATCTCCAGACTATCATTAACTGTGCCTCACAACTGATACTCAGTGGTGACATCCATCCAAATCCTGGACCCTCAACAAACCCCAATAGCAACACAAGCCACACCACATTTAATCTAAATACCGTTAGAAAGCCTGGGGACATGTTAATCCTAAACATCAACATAAGAAGCGTGCTTAACAAACTTGACGAACTGCATGCAGCACTATTCTCTTATGCCCCTGATATTGTGCTCCTTACTGAAACATGGCTTAAGCCACATAACAAAGACAATAAATTACTACCCCCCCCCCCAGGCTATAACCTATTTGGAAAAGACCGCATAACTAAAACAGGAGGCGGTATCATCCTTCTTTTCAAAAACAACCTTGCAGTTGAAGTTATAAACATTAGCATCCCTACTTTCAACAATGCCGAGACACTATTCGCAAAAGTAAAAATTAGCCCACACAAACAACTGAACATGCTAGGGTCATACATCCCTCCTGGGGACAACATTAACACACTGGAATCCATAATACACTGGGCGTCTATATTCCTTCCCTATGAAACTGTACTTTTAGGCGATTTTATCATAGACTGGACTTCAGTAAACTCTCCTCTCCCCAGTATTCATATAAACCCACATGGATACATGCAGATTACCTAAACTCCAACCAGAAGAGATAAAGTAACCAAAAGAGAATCCATTTTAGACTGGACCCTCACTAATCGACCATCCTTAACACAATACTCCTACACACTACCTGATACCCTGAGTGATCATCTACGTATTCTTGTGCTAAGACAACAAGTTAAACCCACAAAACATTGCTCCATCAACCATATATGCTACAGAAAAACATTTACTGCAGATGATCTCATAGCAGCTCTAAACTGCTGTAACTAGTCTCCCCTCTCAAGCCTCCTCCTTGACAATGCAGTAGACTACTTTAACTCCACCTTTCTGAACATACTTAACCAACTCACCCCATCCCCAAGAGTAATTAGAACAAAATCCAGTTCTGCCCCCTGGCTCACCAAAAGCACCCGTCTTCTACTAAAACAAAGTGATAAAGCATGGGATACCTGGCACATCAACAAACTAATAATGGGTCTATATTACGTTATCAAATCCTGATAACATCGAACACCACAACACTGACACACAAAGCCCGAACCACTAATACGTCGAACCCCCTAAACCGCAAATTTTCAAATCTCGAACCGTCATAGTCGGCCAACACCACCGCACACTACATACCCAAACATAATAAATAAAACGCATACATACACAAACCAAACCCTACTTCTAACACTACACTAAACCTTACATACATTACTATCTCTGCTGCTACCTTAACCCGCGCCCTAACCCTAAGGTCCGTAACTATCACACACTTACCCTACAGACATATACCTAAACAAAACAAATAATCCACACACATACAGTTAACAAAACCCTACTTCTAACCCTACACTAAACCTTACATACATTACCTATCTATGCACTTACCTTAACTTGCACCCTAACCCTAAGGTCCGTAATTATCGCACCCTTACCTTACGGAGCTATACCGCAGACGGGCCAACCATCACACTTCGACATTTCGCTGTTTTGTACGTTTGCCGTTACCACCGTTCGCGCTTTATGTGTCGGTCTTCTGGTGTTCGACATTACTGGGATTGAACAACATAATATAGACCCAGTAATAATAACAGGCAGTTATTTCTTGAATTAAGAAATAAAGCAAAAAACAGATAAGAATGGATAAGAAAACCCATTACTCCAGTAATACAATCCAAGTATAAATCACACCCTCAAAAGTTCTGGGGAGCCATAAATAAAATTCACCAACCCAAAACAACAGGCAACCCACCCCCAAAACATAGGCACATCCACTAGCAATATTGCAACACAATTCAACTAATATTTTACTAACTCCTTTTTAAAGCTGGCAACTAACGTATCCCACAATCCTCCCAAATCTGAGAAACACCCCAACTAACCAAAACTACTTTCCCCTCCAACCAGTCCAGACCAATATGATCCTACTACCCCAGCAGCGGATAAAAATCCTGGGGCCGCTCTTGTTTGGCATCTACTTCTCTGAAGTACAGGTCAACACTAAGGGACTCTGGCTAACAAAGTTTGCAGATGACTGCAAACTGGGAGCCATTATTGAATCCCCAAATGATGTGGATACTCTACAAAAGGGCCTTACAGAAACAGATGCTTGGTGCCAGAGCCATGGGCTCAAGCTCAATGCCAAGAAATGTATTGTTATCCCCTTTGGGAAAAAACATGTATCCATGAATTACCATATAGGTGGAAGTACACTAAACACAGAAAGTGTGATAAGAGACTTAGGGACACAGGTGGACAGTGGTCTCACCTTCGATAACCACATCGCCACAACAGTCAGGAAATCCTTCTATGTGGCACACCTCATCACGAAGGGCTTTTCATCCAGAAAAAAGGAGGTCATTGTCCCACTGTACTCATCCCTCATTAGACCCATTATAGAATACAACACCCCATTTGGTATGTACCTCTCAAGACATCTGCAACAACTGGAAAGGCCTCAGAAATACCTCACTAAAAGAATCACAGGCCTAAAGCAGATGCCCTACACTGACCACCTTAAAAAACTCCAGCTATACTCTGTCTCATATCGTCTACTCAGAGGCGATCTCTGCTTAACATACAAGGCCATGTCAAACCCAGAGCTGTTGGACATGCTACACTTAAAGAAATCCCAATCCCTCAGAGCTACACGCTCCAGGGATCTAAACCTTGTCATCACAATAAACAAAACATGCTGGAGGGATAGGTTCCTGACCCAGAGACTCCCCAGACTCTGGAATAGATTGCCCATACATGTCAAGCAGAGTGTCTCTTTGGACCTCTTCAAGAGGAACCTTGACGATTGGATGGGAGAAAGGAAATTCATCCCAGGGATCACGTCAGTCACCCTGCTAGACAGGGGTCCAGGAAAGTAAATAATGTGGGAAGAAATAGCCAGGGAATTGTTATGGCTGGGCTTGTATAGGCCCTAGGGCTGATAGCCTAGTACCAACCTATGAACCTATGAACTTCTAGCTGAATACCTCCGTATCACAGCCAGAGCTGTCTCTTACCCTCTCTGTAATTATTAACAGGTCAATCTCTGAGCAACAGGTCCCAGTCCTCTGGAAAATCTCGCATATAATGCCACTACAGAAAGATGGAAACTCAACCAAGTTATCCACTTACCATCACTGTCAAAAATCATGTGTTCATTCCCAAATACTTAAATATCTT
>NC_056729.1:1934060589-1934093089 GCF_019279795.1 Protopterus annectens | reverse complement strand
TGGAGTAGAATTTTGCCATTTGATTGTTCAGAGAGGAGGCAAAGAACTCTATTTGAGGATCTCACCACAGGTGGATTACTTCTTGGAAAGACCCCCCCCCCCCTTATCTAGTTTCTGTTTGTGAGGGTCTGGCCTGGTTCTGCTTAGCTTGTCTGCCACACAAGTTTGCTCTTACAAAATATAGGATGTCTGTAGAGTCAGACTGTGCTGTGAAGCTATATCCCAAGCTAACATGGCTAGTCTGCAAAGGTGTTGCATTGTCTGTAACCACTTGAAGAGGACCCGGGAACCAAAGATGGTTCAGAGAGTTTGATGCCTTGATCAAGTCAGCATCTCATTGATATTTATGTTCTTGATTTTGTCATTGGTGTCCCACACCCCTTGCACTCTTATCCCTCCTGAAAGTGTTCCCATGCTAAGTCTGAAGCATCTCTGGTAACTGACTGCTTTGGAGCAGGGAGGGAGAAGGGGAGACCTGGATTTAAGGAAATGTATTGTCTCCTCCAAAAGATTTCTTTTCAGACAAACCCAAGTACTGAGATCTGAAAAGATGAATGGTGTTGATGCTGGGGCAAAGAGATTTCAGATACCACTCTATCTGTCTTATGTGGAGTCTTGCCAGGGGTATCATTAGAATCTTAGATGTCATGAGACCCAAAATCATGAGGTATTCCCTCACAGTGACTAAAGTCTAAGTGGAGACCCTTAGACATATATCTAAATAAGAGATCTCTCACCCCAGAGATAGAGATTCCTGATATTTTGAGAAAACTCTGCAAAGATAAGCAAGCAGTCTAAATATGGAAAACGTGGATACCCCGTAGACTGCAATAAGCTATAACTGGAGCTAGACACTTAGTGAAAACTCTTGGTGCAGTGGATAGTCCAAAGGTTAAGGCAGATAACTAATAATGTAATCCAGGCACACACACACAAAAAAAAACTTAAGTAACATCTGAAGTCTGGATGAATAGGGATATGAGAAGGGTCTTTTAAGTGTAATGCTACCAGGAAACTTGAAAGTGGACGAAGAGGTAACAGGTTGTGAAGTGACATCATTTTGAATTTGGGCACTAATTACAAAAAGTTTAGTAAGGAAAGATCCAGAATTGGTCTCTAAGCATTTTCTTTCTTTGACACTAGCAACATCCTTGAATAAAACCTCTTCCCAATCTGGGAAGGAGGAGCTGGTTCTATTGCATCTTGAAACAACATGTGATGAAGAACAGGTGGAAACAAAAGAGTAACCACAAACTTCAACAGCAAAAAAATCTGAAAAACGTAATCTAAGTCTGTGTATGGAAACAGAGTAACACTTTATTATTAAAATACCACAACTCAAAAAACAATAAAAATAAACAATGTAAACAATAAGTGCTTTCATTCCAATAGGTTAGGAACTTCATCAGATAATCATTTATGTTGGGTGCAGTGTTTAAATAGATAAAAAGGCCCGACATTGACTCTTGACATCGTTCGCCCTTAAATCAGGACATGCAGATTATGTTCCTTTAAAAACCTTATAACTTTATACATACAGACACTTTGAAAAACATATATATATATATATATATATATATATATATATATATATATATATATAATAGAAAAAAATGTCATATTGTAAAAAAATCTAAATTCCTTCATTATGCATTCAAACATTAAGAGAAAGAAACCAGCAGTAAACAAACAATAATCAAATTCAGCACACCATTCAAGTGCATAACAAACATGGAATACTCATTTCAAAAACATTATTATTATAATATTTTAAAATAAACAAAGTAAAATAACTAAAAACACTCTCATCATAATTAAGTCAGTTGCCACTTTGAATACAAAACCAAAAGCTAAAATTATCTTTCCAAGGACTTAAGTTTTAATAAGCAGGTAATCGAGCTATATTCATTCAGCTCCAGGCAGCTATTGGCATTAAAAAATAATTGCCAGTGGTATAAAAGCCATGGGCCACCTCTTCCATTATGCTCTACCTCTCGATCACCAGAAATTTAAACTCATGGCCCGGATAATTCATAATATGCTTACGGATATACAAATGCTCTTAGAGTCTTTCTTTAAGCATCCTCTCCATTTTCCCAATAAAAAAAAAAATTATACTGTTGGCATAGTGCAGCATAAACTACCCCCTAGTAGAGCAGTTAAATTTTCCTTTCATGCAATATGATTCCCTGTAATAACATCTGGTTCTCTATTTTTATGTATTTGTAATAAGGGAATAAACCGCATTTGAGCATATTTGGGGTGCCGCTGCTGTTATTCCTTTTCACTTTACCCAATCTTTCAATGATGTTCATAGGTTCATAGGTTCATAGGTTCATACTAGGCTATCTGCCCGAGGGCATTTACAAGCCTAGCCCATAGTTTTGTGGCTTACGCCACCCCTTTAGTATGGGGAACTATACCCATTATTTTGCTGTGCCTCTGTCGAGCAGTGACACTGAGGTAATCCCTGGGGTATATCTGCGATCTCCCATCCATTGGTCAAGATTTCTCTTGAACAAGGCCAGCGAGGTGCTCTGCCTCACATATACCGGGATTTTATTCCACAGCATAGGGAGTCTTTGGGTGATGAATCTATCCCTCCAGCACGTCCTATTAATAGCCGTGTCGAGGTTTAAGTCTCCTGCCCTTGTGGCTCTGACGGATCTAGATTTTTTGAGGTGAAGCATATTCATCAAATCTGGGTTTGACATGGCCTTGTATGTTAGGCAAAGGTCACCTCTGAGCAAGCGGTAAGCGACTGAATAGAGCTGGAGTTCTTTCAGTCGGGCAGCATAGGACAGATGTTTGAGACCCTTTATCCTTTTGGTGAGGAACTTTTGTGGCCTCTCCAGCTGCTGCAAGTGTCGGGTCAGATACATTCCGAATGGGGCATTGTACTCAATCATTGGTCTGATGAGTGATGAGTATAGGGAGACTATATATTATTCCCTCTTCTAAATACCATCTTGGGCTTTTCACACATGTGCTGCTGAATTTCAGAATCATCCTTTAGGATGACCTAGTTTTTATTCAGTACCCAATTAATGACACCACAAGACACTGTGAAATGGCACTGCATTTCTTGCCTCGTCCCCTATATGTTTACTGTTATCCAAACTGGGGAAGCTATGACTAGCAGCTATAATTGAGCATAGAAATTGTTGAAGCTCTTATTAATAACTTCCTGTTTGATGGGTCTATATTAAATAACCGAAGAGATGCTTCAGCGAACACCTCTTCAGCGACACATACACACCGAACACACAAAGCCGCAAACACTGACATCAAAGATTTCTTTCCCTGAGAAAGAATTCACTTGCCTAAAAACAAAAAAAGATCATTACAAACATAAAGTAGGGGGGGCTGTGCCCCCTCACCTCCCAGTGTGGGGAGCTGTGCCCTCACACCCCCCCCTAACTAAATATACCAACTCCGAGATCTCACTACAGTGGGGAAAACAGCAAACTTACAGGGATGGCCAAACAATTTCTTTTCCAGGGAAAAAATCGCTGATGTCAGCATTCCCAGTTTTATGCATTCGCTCTGTATGTGTTGCTGAATTGGTGTTTGCTGAAATGTCTCTTCGGTGTTATGATATAGACCCCTGCTTGATAACATCCACAAAGACAGTTAAATACTCATTGACAGAGGTCAAATATCAATACAGTTGTGTCTGACAATGTATCCTTCAAGATAAAATATTCTGATACCTTCTATGTAGTACAGTTTTGGAATTATTAGTGCAAATATGAACAAGTGGCACAGTAGGAGGTAACTGCAGAAACACCTGGAGGTGCACTCAGCTGTAATGAGTTAAAGCAGATATTTCTTCACAAGCCAACACTGTAGATAAAATACTCCTCGTACCTTCGCAATTTTTCAGAATAAACTTTAACATATGAGCCTGACAGTTTTAACTTCTGAAAGTCAAACTTGCAGAAGTATTATGCTTTTTCCACATACCTATCAGTGATTTTCCCATCCTCATTAGAAAGAGTAGAACTGGAATTAAATAAATGCTTAGCTGCAGTGGAGTCAACTAAGGCTACAGCTGCTGGGTCAGTTTTGGGAATAGTGTATAACATTTAAAAGACAGAGGAACTGTGTACATCCTATCTGCCTTTTTAGGAACAGCTGGCTGACTGTCAGGAAAATTACAGGCAGTAAGACACATAATCTAAAACAGGCAGAACAGGAGGGATGGATATAGGGTCTGAAAAATCCTTGTGTTACAAGTCTTAATATTTTCTGAGGGACTGAGAAACCTCAGTGTTCTCCCACTGAAAATGTTGGGACATTCTATAGTCTCAGAGAAAGAGAAACTCCCATATTTAGAATTAGAAACCGAGCTCTCCTCTGAGCCTGAATCAGAAATCTGAAGACAAAATTCTGAATCCGTCCATGCAACTTCTTTTTCAAATTCAGAATCTTGGATGTGTTTAGGAGAAGAAGAATCCCTCTTTCTTTTACCAGAAGCTACTTTACAAGAAGGATCAATAGACTAAATTAAACCTTGAGCCAGTCATAATAAACTACTCCTATATAAAGAAATTTGAGGAGGAGTAGATCCATGCTTGCTTTTTTATTTTTTTTTGGCCCGGAAAAATCATGCCAAACTTGTTAGTAATAGCTGCTGCTTTCCCAGGGAAGGGCACTGCATTCTGACACAATGGGGAAACCTTCCCTGTTCTCTCTCTCCTTGGACTGACAAGAGTGTCCCTCCTTGTCCTCTGATAGGACTCTCAACAGCCACATATGACGTTGCTAACCTGTGGTCCATAGTGCCTGTAGGTGATACACCAGATGGTTCAGGAAGTAAAATATGAGTGATCCAAAGTACAACAAATAGTCACAGCAGTCACCCACCTTTGGCTAAGAGAAACTGCTAGCCTGCTGTGGCAACAAAGGCTGTTTGCTTAACTATTTCTTTTTTTGATTGGAAGAGGGATCAACCGTGGGATGAAGGACCAACCATGGGAATGACAATGTGTTCCATGATCAAGCCAAAAGTTGTGTCTCTTTCCCAGGGAAGACAAGCAGCAAATGGCAGTAAAGCTACTTGTTCACAAAAGTTACTTTTTGACAGAAAAAAAACACAGTAAAAAGCACTTTAAAACACTATGGCAGCCTCACAACTGAAAATAAACACAATTTTTCCACAAGAAAACATGTTTTCAGTTAGCTTGTTCTACTTTCAGTGTGACTACAGAAAAAAATGAGTGCTTTGTTTAAAAAAAAAAACAGTCTCAAGACAGTCTGTTAAAACACAACACTCCTAGTTTAAAATAACTTTCCTGAAGAGGAAACTAATAAAACTATAATAAATTTAAGAAAATTGAAGTTTTTTCCTCCATAGGGAACTTATCTGCCCAACAAAAGAAAGCAGAAGGTGACCTTCAGTCCTCGAAAGCCTCAGAGGCGTGTACTTTTCAGCAGCAGTAAAACTCTGAAGGGCTTTGCACACACACTTGTTTTTTAGTCATCTTAGCTTGAGCCACCGGACAGTTTGGGCGTGCAAAAAGTCTCCTGAAGCTTTGGAAGCTTTTCAGCTGTTATATGCTTGGCAGGATATAACCCATACAGCTAAGGTTACTGCAGCAGTTATCAATATGAAGAACATTGAAGTATACCAGTGAAGTTAGATTACCGATTATTTAAAGGCTATGGACCGTTGAAGAGCAGAACTATTATGCATAACTGGACTGTTAGTTCTTTATTTAAATATGTATTTCTAGCATCTTTATTTTACTCATTTTTTAATCAGATAAGCCCAGCGGAGGCCAGTGTTCTTTTACAGTGGCCACCCAGGAGCAGTACAGTTAAATGACGTGCACACAGTCACAGAGTAACCATATGGAGACAAAAGGAGTCACACCCTGTGTCCTTGAGTACAGCATGCAGCTCTTTAACAGTCCAGTGCCTTAGTCCTCTGTGCTGTCAAAATACAGTAGTAGACAATTTTCATTTTATGTATTATACTGCTGATTATTTATTTTCTCTCACATTCTGTGAATACAAAATCGATGACCATTATGTGATTGATGGTCAGTTGAATTTTATTTTACTATCTTGTTATTTCTAGTCTGCAGGTAACAATTATAGCTAAACGAGTAGCATTTGGCAGTTAGTACAGAAGACTGAGGCTATGAGCTGTAAACAAGCTGATTGCCATGGTACAGGGTTTGATTCTGTCAGCTTTATTTGCCTCCTCTGTGACCCTGAGAAGGTTGCTTAACTGGACAGTGATTTGGAGTAATTAGGAAAATGGGCTTGGGTCCTCAGTGGTCTCCTGCACAACATACCCAGTGACTGCATGTGAGTATTAAGCAGTAAAAGAACTGGGACGTACTGCAGTATTTAACTGCAACAATATATGTGGATCATGAACCATTTAAAACAAAGACTGTACAAAATAGTCACAACACTATACAAATAATAAAAAAAATGCATAGCAAGATGTGTGTGTGTGTGTGTGTGTGTGTGTGTGTGTGTGTGTGTGTGTGTGTGTGTGTGTGTGTGTGTGTGAATTCATTTGCTGTCATAGTGAGCATGTTCCTAACTTACATGTTCCTGAATTTATTTAAGTTTAGAATTTAAGGGAATGTCTTTCAAAATACCAGAAATGCCTCTTGGTTGGAATTTCTTCAGCAGTAATGATAAGTCACGTCTTGGACTGTACCTGAGAAAATGGAATATGTGTTTGCAACAATTGTCAGACTTAAACACTGCTTCTGAGTAAAAAAGGAATCTGAAATAAATGAATGTAAGAAGAATAGACCAGAATCATAAAACATCTTTCAACATTCATGGAAATATCTTAAAATATATTCCAACATGCTTAATTTCATGGCTTTACGTTTTTTTATCTTAAAGTATACTGCAGACGTTTAATTTTATGGTTCTACAACTATTTCTCAATTTTAAAAGTTGTGTTATTCATGAATCATTTCACTCCGTTCACCTGTACCACCAAATTTGTCTGCAGCCATATGTGAAATTGAAGGAACTTCTTAAAGATAACTGCAGCGAAAGTCAATTGACAGCAATCAGCGAACAGTGCAGCAATCACCCTAAAAACTGCCTGCATCATTTATTCTGATATTAAGCAAAAAAATAGAGTACCAGAATGAAGACTCAAATTTCAGGGCAGATTCATGTAGTTTTATCTTCCAGAAAAAAAAAACTCTTCAAAAGGCAGCAAATTGTGAAGAACACTGCAAAGTTTGATTTAATGCCAGTCTGAAATGCTTCTAGTGTTCATATTCTGTTGTACTTACATAACAGGGAACATTTAGACAACTTGAGAATTAGTGATTTTCACATTCATAGAATATATAATACTCCAGAATCTGTGCATTTTTGCTGAGATGGCACATGTGATATTGTGGTTTTCCTACAGCAAAGTCCGCCTTTGCTTGATTTAGAAAATGTTAGAGCATAAGTAATGTGGAAAAAAGGTTCATGTATTTATCTTTAATCTTAAGGTGGAAGTGTGTGGGTTATGTTTAGCTGATAGGCAGTTGGCAAGATTAATTATATTTGTTTAACTGTGCACAGCAAAATTAATGTTTCACTGTGACTTAATTTTTTTTGTTATGGAAGATCTTTGAATAAAGTAGAACCAGCAAGTTTTTCAATTATATCAATACCGTAATTAAATTATTTATTTAGATTTTTTTTCATTACTATTGAAAACTTTCACTTGAAACTAGGAGTTTCCTCTTTTCCAGTTTCACAATTATGAGTAAGATGATCAGTTTCAATTGCAGATTTACACAGACAGGTTCACAGGTAAATGTTAGGCTATCAGTCAGCAGACTGTTACACACCTATCAATAATCAAAGGTCAAAAACAAAGCCTATTCCTTGTATTTGAGAGGTAAAGACCTTAACCAGTATGCCAACTTTGCCTTCAACAGCTATATCAAAAACAATAAATGAATATTTAGCAATGCTGTATGATGGTGTGATCTGTCAACTACCCCAGATTGTTCACAGTTGTATGAAAAACAACCCTTGCAAACATCAAATAGGACAGAGCCATAAACAAAGACAGAATCTTACTCCATTGAGAGGGTAATGTTTAACATGTAATACTAAATTCAGCTATAATAGAGAAAATTAGACTCCATATAAAAGTGCGGATCAAGAATAACAGTAGCATGGTTCTGCAAGGAGAGTTGTCTCTCGCTTGTTTTTTTTTCCTTCCCTCCTTTGATTGGAGTAAGTAAATAGGTAGACATAGAAATATCATTGTTTATGTTAGTAAGGGGGGATTGCTGCCCCCTTAATACCTTTGCACCCCATATTGTTCTGTCTTAAAGAAGAAGAGTGGAGAAGATGAGAGTGGCACCAGCCCTGCTTATAAATGGAATTTAAGAAAAGCAGGGAAGCGTAATGTGATCATTTAAATATGCTTTGCTTATGACCTGTTTAATTTCTTTAACATAGCTATGTGAGTTGTGTCACTGACCATGTATTGATTGTTGCCAGGAGAGCACCAATTACTCCTCCATGTCCCGTGAAGATGTCAGAATGACATGGCAGCTGTCATACAAAACTGCTGATGTAACATTCTTACAGCTATGCAGATAAACTATTGGAAGACCAGTCTTATCCTTTATCACCTTAAATTAATCCATCTAAGCTGGTTCATCATCAGATGTGTCTCATTTATTTGTATATATCTCATGGACCTTCATTGTAGAAGGTTTAAAGTATTGCACAGTGAAAACTGTAGCTTGGATGCTTTTTTTTCCTTGCAGTTTTTACAGAATGATTCATCCGTATCACCTTTCTACCCTTTGGTCTAGATGTTAGTTGACCCCAGCCACTGGGGATGCACAAGCCAGTGCATTTTTTGTGCTGGTCCCAAGCCTGGATAAATGCCAAATGACATGTGGACAACAATACAGATTTCCATACCAGATCGGTTGAGGCCTGGGTTAACCACAACCACCACACCAGTACTGTTAGTCAACTGGGTGTTAATGGAAATTGGGCTACTGTTGGCCAAAGAAGAAGGAGAAAAAGAGGGGGAAGACATGCCCGAAGGCAGGAAGAGAGGAGGAAGGTTAGGAGTGTGGTAGAGAGGGTAGGACCTTTGAATGTTGGCAGAATGACTGGTGTAGGGAGAGAGCTAGCTAAGATGGACAGAAGGAAGGTTGATATATTGCAAGAGACCAGATGGAAGGAGAATAAGGATATGTGTATCGAAGGCAGCTTCAAATTGTTCTACCATGGTGTGGATGGGAGAAGAAATGGGGTAGGGGTTACCCTGAAGGAACAGTATGCCAAGAGTATTTTGGAGTTGAAAAGAGTGTCAGAGTGATGTTTATGAATCTAGAAATTGATGGTGTAATGATGACTGTTGTTAGTACATATGCTACACAAGTTGAGTGTGCGATGGATGAGAAATAAAAATTTTGGAGTGAGTTGGATGAAGTGGTGGAGAGTGTAGCCAAGGGTGAGACAGTGGTGATTGGAGCAGATTTCAATGGGCATGTTAGTGAAGGGAACAGAAGGGATGAGTAAGTGATGGGTAGGTATGGTGTTAAGGAGAGGAATGCAGAAGGTCAGATGATAGTGGATTTTGCAAAAAGGATGGACATGGCTGTGGTGAATACGTATTTTAAGAAGAGGGAGGGTGATGCACAAGAGTGGAGGAAGATGCACAAAGGTGGATTATATCCTTTGTAGGAGGGCCAGTCTAAAGGCAATTGAAGACTGTAAAGTGGAGAAAGGGGAAAGTGTTGTTAGGCATAGGATAGTGGTCTGTAGGATGACGTTGATGATCAAGAAGAGGAGGAGTGTGAGGACAGTGCCAAGGATCAAATTGTGGAAGTTGAAAAAGGGTGATTGTGAGGTGGAGTTCAGGAAAGAGTTAAGACAGGCACTGGGTGGCAGTGAAGAGTTACCAGATAGCTGGGTAACTACAGCAGAGCTGCCAAGGTAGACATCTCAAAAGGTGCTTGGTTTGACATCTGGACTGAGGAAGGAGGACAAGGAGACCTGGTGGTGGAAAAAGGAAGTATATAAGGGTATGCAGAGGAAGAAGTTGGCAAAGAAAAAGTGGGGTTGTCAGACAGATGAAGACGTTGTGAGCTTCAAGACAGGAGAAGTTCAAGAAGAGAGGAGTGCAAGGAGATGAGGTGTATGGAGAAGAGATAGGTGGTGAAGGCTAAGGATAAGGAATATGGAGAGTTGTACAAAAGGTTGAACACCACGGAGGGAGAAAAGGACCTGTACTGATTAGCTAGACAGAGGGACCAAGCTGGGAAAGATGTGCAGGTAAGATTGATAAAGGATAATGAGAGAAACATACTCACAAGCAAGGAGAGTGTGTTGAGCAGATGGAAGGAGTACTTTGAGGGGCTGACGAATAAAGACAATGAGAGTGAGAGAAGGTTAGATGATGTGGGATAGTGAATCAGGAAGTGCAATGGATTAGCAAGGAGGAAATAAGGACAGCTATGAAGAATGGAAAGGCTTTTGGTCCAGATGACATACCTGTGGAAGCATGGAGGTGTTTAGGAGAGATGACTGTAGAGTTTTTAACCAGATTGTTTAATGAAATCTTGGAAAGTGAGAGAATGCCCGAGGAGTGGAAAATAAGTGTTTTGGTACTGATTCTTAAGAATAAGGGTGATGTGCAGAGCTGTAATAACTACAGAGGGATAAAATTGATCACTCACAGCATGAAGTTATGGGAAAGAGTAGTGGAAGCTAGGGTAAGAAGGGAGGTAATGATTAGTGAGCAAGAGTATGGTTTCATGCTGGGAAGGAGTACTACAGATGCAATGTTTGCTCTGAGAGTGTTGATGGAGAAGTATAGAGAAGGTCAAAAGGAGTTGCATTGTGTCTTTGTGGACTTAGAGAAAGCATGCAACAGGATGCCTAGAGAGGAGTAGTGGTATTGTATGAGGAAGTCGGGAGTGGCACAGAAGTATGTAAGAGTGGTACAGGATATGTACAAGGGTAGTGTGATAGTGGTGAGGTCTGTGGTAGGAGTGGCAGATACATTTAAGGTGCAGGTGGGATTACATCAAGGATCAGCTCTGAGCCCTTTCTTATTTGCAGTGGTGATGGACAGGTTGACAGACAAGATCAGACAGGAGTCCCCGTGGACTATGATGTTTGGGGATAACATTGTGATCTGTAGTGAGAGTAGGGAACAGGTTGAGGAGACCCCAGAGAGGTGGAGATGTGCTCTAGAGAAGAGAGGCATGAAGGTCAGCTGAACTAAGACAGAATATATGTGTGCGTGAATGAGAGGGAGAACAGAGGAATGGTGAGGATGCAGGGAGTAGAGATGGTGAAGGTGGACAAGTTTAAATATTTGGGATCAAGACTTCAGAGTAATGGTGAGTGAGATGAAGAAGAGAGGACAGGCAGGGTGGAGTAGGTGGAGAAGAGTGTCCGGACTGCCAGTAAACGTGAAAGGCAAGGTCTACAAGAGGATAGTGAGACCAGCTATGTTATATGGGTTGGAGATGGAGGCATTCACAAAAAGACAGGAGTCAGAGCTGGAGTTGGCAGAGTTAAAAATGGTAAGATTTGCATTGGGTGAGACGAGGATGGACAGGATTAAGAATTGGTATATTAGAGGATCAGTTCAGGTAACGGTTTGGAGACAAAGCCAGAGAGGCAAGATACTATTGGTTTGGACATGTGCTGAGGAGGGATGCTGTTTATATTGGGAAAAGGATGCTAAGGATGGAGCTGTCAGGTAAGAGGCAAAGAGGAATTCCTAAGATAAGGTTTATGGATGTGGTGAGAGAGGACATGCAGGTGGTTGGTGTGACAGAGCAAGATGCAGAGGACAGGAAGAAATGGAAACAGATGATCCACTGTGGTGGTCCCTAACGGGAAAAGCTGAAAGAAGAAAAAGAAGAAGGTCTGGGTGTTAGTTGGAATATTTTGCAGGCATCTTAATGTTTATACACATCAGATTTTATGCTCTGTATTTCTTAAGTATAGCCAAACAATCCACGTATGCTGTGTTGATGAGGTCACTAAAACGTTTGAAACATGCATGTCTACATCTAGTGGGGTTTGACTTTATTGGCCTGAATGTACCCATAAAGACTTAAAAAGAAAAAAGTCATGGACATTCAGAAGCCATGTAACTGAAACACACTGTATGTCCTTAAGGTGTCATTTGCATGTATCCCACAGACCTTCATTACAGAATGTTTTAAGTATTACACAGTGTGCAAAATGTAGCTTGGCTGGGTTTTTCTTGCTTTTTTTATTGAATAATTTGTCTGTGTGACCTTTTTATCTTTGGTATGGATGTTACTTGGGATATTTTGATTGCACCTTAATGTTTATGGACATCAAGCTTTAAGCTTTGTATTTCTAAAGCATAGACAAACAATCTACTTATTCTCCGCTGATGACTTCATTAAAAAGGGTGATATATGCATGTTCACATATAATAGGGTTTGGCTTTATTGGCCTGAAAGTACAAAAGGTCAGGAGCATTCAGAAGCCATGTACCTGAACACTGTATAACTTTAAGGGGTCATTTGCATATAGCCCATGGTCTTCACTAAAGGAGGTTTAAGGTATTCCACAGTGAAATCTCTATCTTGACTTTGTTTTCTTTTAATTTGTATTGAATCATTTTTTAAGTGGATTGTTTCTCTGTTTGCTATATAGTTTACATGTTATATGTCATAAACTTGCCTATAATGAAATACATCTGTATCAGTCTGACATCTTATGTCCACTGCTGTCCTCTACTATAACTACTTAGTTACATCAGGTCCACTGTATCAGCTATATGCCAATGTGTTGCTATTTTATACAGCTTCTTGTTGACACTAAATTGCCTGCATTTAGTTACAGCTAATTCTTGTTGTTGTTTGTCTTTCGGCTTTTCCCGGTTAGGGGTCACCACAGCAGAACTCTGGTCCGCTAATGATTGGCAGTAGATTTTCACGAACACCGAGGTGCCAGCTCGATGTTCAACCTCCAACGAAGGCTAATTATAAGTCATATTATTAAATGGCCATAGAGTAGAGGATGTATATGTGTATGTTTGCTGAAATCACAGACTCTACTTTTAGAGTAGATCTTCATAGCCTACCAGTTTGTTTATCTTTGCAATCTGCTGTTATCTGTGAAGACCCCACACACGGTCCTTAGTTTAAACTTTCATGCTCCAAGTCACTAAAGATCCTTTATTTGGTAGTACGATTAATTTGTTTCGTACTGTCATAAAGCAGTGTCATATTTTTGCAGAGATGTACTTTTTCAGATTTTCTCATATTTTTTACATTTCTAGTTTTATTCTTTAGTCCTTGCTACTTGGATACATTTTCATTTGTTTTCTTAAACATGTTTCTTCTTGCGATTTCATAACTCAGATGTATTTGAAATACTCTTATCATAACATGCATTTCCTTACTGTACAGATTTAGGGTCTTGTGCCATTCTTCATAGGGTTTTGGGACAGGAATACTCAATAAAACTGCTCTGTTGCAGAATGTGTGCGTATATAATAAATAAATATATACATATATATATATATATATATATATATATATATATATATATATATATATATATATATATATGCACACACACACAAACATAGCTGAGTAAATGCAGAGGTAATCTATCAATTTAGTGCAGAAGGTTAACCTGTGAGCTGTAAATGAGCTTCATTCTATAGTCCTGGGTTTGATGACTTCAGTTTCCATTTGTCTTCTGCAGGAATCTAAACATGTCACTTAATCTAGACAATGCTACTGGGTCACCTATGAAAACAGACAACAATGACCTAGTAGTAAGCTCACAAAATTAACAAATAAAACATAGAAATAATTAATATGTTAAAAAGAATGTAGGACTCCTTTTACAATGCATGATTTTGCAAAAGAGTTGTCTGCATAATAACGGAACTATGAGCTTCTTACATAGGCTGCCGATCTGTTATATTCTCATTTCTTCAAAAAATTATTGTAGGAAAGTGATATACCTTCAGCTAAAGTCAGGATACTGTTTTTTTGAATAAATGGCTACTGTGGTGTGATTGTTTGTTAGGTACTTCTATTAATAAATGAAAAAAATATACACAATCTGGCTAACACAGAGGATTAAGGCTATGAGCTGTTAATGAGCTACTTCCTGTGTTACAAGGTTTGATGCCCCCAGCCTCTATTTGCCTTTGAGCAAGTTACTTAACCAGACTACTTCTCAAGTGTGCAGAATGTCCAGACATTTGTTTCATATTTTTGATCTGTTCTTCATAAAAATTGTGGTTTTCTGGAAAACTATTGAGGATTAAAGTCACTAAATAATGGCAGACATTTGTGTTTCACGCTTTATATCATTCAGAAAATGCATGATAACACCAAACCCGTTATTCCAGCAACATTTTAAGTTTGTAAGAGCAATGATTAAAATCTGTTCCTGATTTTGAACCTTTGTCCCTCCATTATTTTTGGCTTTGTTCAGATTTCGTGCACCAAGAAGTTGTGAGGTATGCCACACTGTGCTCTGGGTCAGTTGGGAAACTGGACTAGACTTCTCAGTGGTCTCCTGTGCCACATGACTAGTAGCTACCTATCATAACTGAGAGATGTGAGCTAAGTAAAAGGTATGGCAAATCCTAATAGTTACCTGATAATGAATAAAAGTTGTTCTTTTCTTGAGGATCACATACTGTACCATCTCCCATTAACCCCCTCAATGTCATGGGAAGCACTGGGGGTATTTATATGCCTGCTTTCCTTCTTCATTAAGAATTGCAGCAGTCAGAATTACTTGAAGAAGGTATCCTTGCAAGCAGTCCTTAGAGAAGGCTCTAAGATCAACAGAAGCTAGTTAACCTGAAAATTGGCTGGAAAGAAAGCACATGACCTCAAGGAAATACTCAGGGCTGTAGCACTTCAGAAAGAAGAAAAGATGAGTGCATCTGAAAAAGAATGGCAGTGCCTCAAAACATCATGTATGAAGACTACAGAACAGATATGTGGTTGAACCAGGTATGCAAATAAGGTACATAAGGAAAGCTGGTGTGGAATGCAGAAGTCCAGGAAATCATCAAAAGAAAGCAGGAGGGCAGGAAAAAATGGAGTATACAAAAGACGATCCAGGCTAAGAAGGGAATACAAGTTGGCTAACAGAGAGGTTAAGAAAACAGTTATAATAGTGAAAAACAAGCCATCTGAAGCAATCTACCAGCTTCTGGAATGTGACTTAGTAGATGGCAGAAAGAAATTCTTTCAGGTTATAAAGTTGTTTTGCTTGTAAAAAAAAACAGCAAGAAGCTGCATATTAAGTATGTGTGTGATTAAAAAAAAAGAACATCCATCAGGTTGGCAAGAGAAAGATAAAGAAGACAGTCATCGGACACCCTTTTATAAGGATTGCCAGTAACAGACTGCTTACTAGTCCACAGGACATCAAAGACAGATGGAAGGAATGCTTCCAGAAGCTTCTGAATGAAGAAAGGCCCACAAAAGCTGTTCTTTCCTAGACAGAGCCTGCAATGAAAGAAGAAGAAGAGGAGTCCATGACAGAAGTAAGAACAGCACTAAGGAAAATGAAGTTAGGGAAAGCAACAGGCTCAAATGAGGTCAAAAGATATATAGTCAAGACATATGGTAAGTTAGGGGAGAAATGGTTCCTGAGGGTACTCATAGCAGTATGGAGAGAAAGGTGTATCCCAGATGACTGGAGATACTAGTGGTAATGTGTAAGAAACGTGGATGTTCACAATCAGACTCCTGCCATGCTGCAGGAAAGATGTAGGGAGGGTGATTAATAAATGAATACACAGAGTAGCAAAAAGCATGATGAGAGAAAAGCAGTTCGGAGTTGGATCAGGATGCAGCCCAAGTGACCTAATGTTTGCAGTGAGACAGATGGTTGAGAAGAAGAAGAAGCTAGAGATGAGGAAAATACACTTGGATAATCCTAGACCTGGAAACATACAACGTCACAGGAAATCTGACTTTGGTAGTCCTGTCATAGTTCAAAGTCCCAGAAACATTGGTAGAATTAGTGCAGGCTGTACGTAAGGACCCAATGACACAAGCAGAACAGTGTTCAGGCTCCCAGAGGGGTTGCTCAGTGGAAGTGGATGTGCATCAGGGATCAGCTCTAAGCTCACTGCTGTTTATACTGGTGATGGATTACATTAGCAAACAGTTCATAGGGGACAGATCAACAAAGTTCCTGTATTAGACAATGTGACATTACAGGCAGACTACAAACAGCAAAGTATAAGGGAATGGTACGCAAAACTTACAGCACATGAAATGAAACTGAGTACAGATAAATTAGTTATCGTGGGTTAAGCAGAAGAAACTGAGAATAAAGATAGAAGGGAAAATTGTGGAACAAGTTAACAGCTTCAAGTACCTGGGAGGGTTAATTGAGGAGAAGGGAAGTCTGAATGTGGAGGTCAGTACTAGAATCAGAGGGGATGCAGCCAACTGGCACAGAGTGTCAGGGGTAGTGCATGACAGAAGGATGCCAAAGAAACTGAAACGTAAGGTGTAGAAAACAGTGGTGCGACCAGTACTACTGTATGGTACAGAAACCTGGGCAATAAAGGCAGAGCAGATGAGGAAGCTACAGATGATGGAGATGAAGTGCCTGAGATTGGTAATAGGATGCACAATGTGGGATGGATGAAGTAATGAGGACATCAGAGCAGAAGCCCAAGTAGCTCCAGTTTTAGAGAAGGTCAAAGGGAACAGATTACTGTGGTTCAGCCACACGTGCAGGAAAGTAGATGATACTCTTCTGAAAAAGATTAAGGAGAGACAGGAAGAAGGCAAGAAGAAACAAGGGCATCCAGCAGAGAGATGGATCGATTATATGACAGAAGACCTGAAACAGTCAAGCAAGACCATCAAAGAAAGTAGGAGAGTGAAACTGAATTGAGAGAGATGGCGACAGTTGACATGATACCATGACCTCATGTAGAAAATGGGAAAAGGTGGTGGGGGGTGATAATGATGATGTATCCCTTGGGTCTAAACCTCTGAATTTACCACCTGCCAGCCTCAAGGAGAATGTTTATGTAGTCAGCACCCCTTTGTAAACCGATGCATATAGTTTGTTGTTTTTTTTTTTCTCACTATGACTTCCTAATGTGTATTGCTTGCTTTACAAGCCTCTCCATCTCAAAATATCCCCTGATAAAATATCAGAATCTTTCTCTACCCCTTGTGTAATACTTCACCTGGCAAACTGGGGAGGATGTATTTAAACAAAAGGGTCTATATTAGATCACTGAACGCTTAAAAAAGTGAACGGTGATTAATCGACCTGATGTAAGCAAAAGCTTACAATTTCGAACTGTCACAACAGCGATTTTTTTCCTAGGGGAAAAAAAATGCTGTTCCAACAAAAAAAAAAACACTTTAAACATTACATTAAGTGGGGGACTTTGCCCACCACCCCCACCCCTTAAATATATCAACTCAGAGACCGCACTACAGTGCCGAAAACGGCAAAGTAACATAGCTTCGATATTTTGCCTTTTTAGGTTTTTGACTTCGACTAATGACGCATTCGAAAGAATGCGTCTTCGGTCTTCTAATAGAGAACCAAACAAAAAAGGGTAAAACTCCATCAACTGTCAGTTGGTCTTTGATGCTTCAGTGAGGCTAGATCCTTCTTGATTGCACTTCGTTTTACAGGTATGCATTCAGACATGGCTGTCTTACATGCTGCATGTCCTTCCTTTGCCAGTGGTTAGGATAAACAGTGGCCGCATAATTGCATCTAAATGTCATCACTTTCTACTTTGACAGCCCTATCTGCCCACCTGTTTTTTAGAATCTCCCCAAGATGCCCCATTCCAACCAAGGATCATTCACTGCATTATCTCCTGGCATGATTGTCAGCACAGGGTGGAATGACCCTTTGGCTGTTAGAAAATGCAAGAACAGAGGAGTTGCTATAAAGATTCCATCCCTTTGTAATTCTTCTCTTTTGTTCAAATCTTCCACACCCCTCCTTTAAATCACATCTCTTGACCATCTCTCCAAACCCTAACATATGCTACCCAGACATTTGTCCTGTATTTTATTTTATTAAATGTAATCCTTATGAGTGGCAGAGTTCTGTAATACAGCCAGTGTATGATGTCTCCCCAAAGATTTGTGCTCATTACCATTTGCATTTATTTTCCTAGGACGTAGCCTCACAATTTAGATGAGCAACCAGCATGTTACTGGCACCTCTGTTTATCGTATTCTAGTGGAGGGTAGAACATTTGCACATCATCACCTCGTTAAGCAGTTCCCTTGGTGCATCATTCATCTTTGAAGAATACTTTTCATTCCTGAGAAATTGACCTTATTTTCGACAAGTCCACCTAATCCCTTTTTCAAGCTTGCTTATTCAGAAACATTTTGGAAGATGTTTTTCTTACTAGCCATCACCTGTGCCTGAAGACTGTCACAACTTTAGAGTCTTATTTGTAAAGAACTATATCTGACATTTAACAAGGTTGGAGAGTCCTTAAGGATTAACCCACATTTACTCTCCAAAGTAGATTAGAATTGCCATTAAAACAGTCAGTTTGTCCTCCTTTTATCCTTTGGGGTAAGAAAACAGGGGAAAGAATTCTTCATACCATGGCTATATAGCACCTTGTCATGTTTACCTGAAGAACATATCAAGCTGTCTTTAGCTTTGAATACCAACATATGCTGGAATACAGCCACAGGAAAACTTTGAAAAATGTTAGGGATTTCTACAGCCTTTATAAATTGTACATGCAACAGGCTGTCATACAAGGCATTGGAGTAGGGTACTTAGACCACATTTGACCTGCCATGGACTATGGGAAATTGAACTACTAGAGCACTACAGGGTGGACAAGGGATACTATCGAGGAAACTGCAGGCATCCGCAGCACTCACCAATGGCCCCATAGGAATCCTGGAGAGCCCTTCCCAGTGGATACTAAGGTATATATAGCTTTTCATATTTTAGCCACAGGAGCTTTTCAGTACTTACGAGGAGCACAGTGGGTGTTTCTCAGGCCTGTTTCTCAAGAATACTCCACCAGTTCCTCAGTGCAGTGTTGCAAACTGAGGGGGCATATCTGGTTTGCATGCAGTCCAGAGGAGAGAGCTGCCACCATGCAAACATTTTGTGCAATAGCCCATTTCTGTGATGTACTGGGGGCCATAGACCTTATCTTTCATCCACATTGAAGTATAAAGTCCACCTGGCAAACTGGGAAGGAGATATTTAAACAAAAAAGGTTAACACTCTATCAACTGTCAGTTGGTCTTTGATGCTCACAGTATCATCCATAATGTGTGTGCAGGCCACCCTGGCAGTTTGCACGACTCCCACATATAGCACAGCTGCGATCTGTAGCTGAGGTTTTCAAGGGGTGCCTTCATACAAGGACATCTAGTGAGACATGCAGCAGAAGCATTAGAGCTTTGGCACGACTCCTGTAAGAAACTCAAGCAATGACAGTGAGTAATGTTTCAATACAACACACAAACTCATTAGAAATATTGTAAAATATATATTCGGCCTACTCAAATCATACTTCCCTGCCTGGATACACCTCTGTGTTCCCTTAATATGACCCTGTCACCTCTGCCAAAATACTCACTGTCTGTGCGATCTTACATAATATTACACTTAGAAAACAGTTGCAGCAGGACGCCCATGTACAGGGACCACAGTTCCTAACACCACAGCCAGAGCAAGCCAACACAGAGAAATCAAATGAGGAATCGGCGGCTGGGGGACAATAATGGCAGTTGGAGGTGTGCAAAATATGCCATGGCACTGGCTAAGAGGCAGGGAATTGCACATACACTTACCACTTAATAAAGTAAGAGCAAAGGAGCTACAAATAGTAACACTGATGCATACAAACAAACCAGGCAATGGCTAGCCACTACGAGCACCAGACATTGGCAACCCCAGGCTAAGACATTCTCAGCAGTAGTAACAGTGGTGAGTGATGAACCTGTAATGAACAGATACTACTGTACATAAACAGAAATAAGCATTACGTAAAAAGCAATGACTATCTATACAGGAATGTCATAGCAATATCTGCAGTAAATACAGCCAAAATCTATGCTGCATTCAAATACAACAGAAGTCTTTTCTTTATATGCATTTCATTGCCATCCCATGTGACAGGCGTAAACACACCCTTGTCAAACAACCCCAGTGGAGAGGACAATGCCAGCATTGTTTGTACAGGTAGATTATCAAAATATGTTTACGACCTTATGAGTACAGAATGCAAGCAAATGAATCAAGATGCAAATGAGACATTGCAATCTTACAGTACAAAGAACAATTATTTGGCTAAACATGCATTGCCTGCAAATAAAAAAAAAAAAAACATGCATTGCCTGTTCACAATGTGCATCAGACATAAGCAGCCCAATCAGGCATCCCAGTGGGTGTCACAGCAATCTGAATATCATCTACCAGCTGTACTATACAACCTCTACTGCCCTCTACTGATACTAGTAGTGAAGTTATGCAGACTATACAAAGTGAAAATTAATATGTATGCCAATCCAAACATGACCTTTGACTTGCCAAGCTGACATAGGCAACTCTAAATCACAGACTGTGCAAATAAAAGGAAGTAGTCATAAAAATTTGCAGAGTGCGTGTGTGTCTGTTTCTGTGTGTGTGTCTGTGTATACATGAGGTGTCATAGTCAACATGAGATGTTACAGCACACGAAATGAAACTGAGTACAGATAATACAGTTATCGTGGGTTAAGCAGAAGAAACTGAGAATAAAGGTAGAAGGGAAAATTGTGGAACAAGTTAACAGCTTCAAGTACCTGGGAGGGTTAATTGAGGAAAGGGAAGTCTGAATGTGGAGGTCAGTACTAGAATCAGAGGGGATGCAGCCAACTGGCACAGAGTGTTAGGGGTAGTGCATGACAGAAGGATGCCAAAGAAACTGAAACGTAAGGTGTAGAAAACAGTGGTGCAACCAGTACTACTGTATGGTACAGAAACCTGGGCAATAAAGGCAGAGCAGATGAGGAAGCTACAGATGATGGAGATGAAGTGCCTGAGATTGGTAATAGGATGCACAATGTGGGATGGATGAAGTAATGAGGACATCAGAGCAGAAGCCCAAGTAGCTCCAGTTTTAGAGAAGGTCAAAGGGAACAGATTACTGTGGTTCAGCCACATGTGCAGGAAAGTAGATGATACTCTTCTGAAAAAGATTAAGGAGAGACAGGAAGAAGGCAAGAAGAAACAAGGGCATCCAGCAGAGAGATGGATCGATTATATGACAGAAGACCTGAAACAGTCAAGCAAGACCATCAAAGAAAGTAGGAGAGTGAAACTGAATTGAGAGAGATGGCGACAGTTGACATGATACCATGACCTCATGTAGAAAATGGGAAAAGGTGGTGGGGGGTGATAATGATGATGTATCCCTTGGGTCTAAACCTCTGAACTTGCCACCTGCCAGCTTCAAGGAGAATGTTTATGTAGTCAGAACCCCTTTGTAAATCGATGCATATAGTTTGTTGTTTTTTTTTTCTCACTATGACTTCCTAATGTGTATTGCTTGCTTTACAAGCCTCTCCATCTCAAAATATCCCCTGATAAAATATCAGAATCTTTCTCTACCCCTTGTGTAATAGTTCACCTGGCAAACTGGGGAGGATGTATTTAAACAAAAGGGTCTATATTAGATCACTGAACGCTTAAAAAAGTGAACGGTGATTAATCGACTTGATGTAAGCAAAAGCTTACAATTTCGAACTGTCAGAACAGCGATTTTTTTCCTAGGGAAAAAAAAATTGCTGTTCCAACAAAAAAAAAAACCCACTTTAAACATTACATTAAGTGGGGGACTTTGCCCACCACCCCCACCCCTTAAATATATCAACTCAGAGACCGCACTACAGTGCCGAAAACGGCAAAGTAACAAAGCGGCCAAGTGAATTCTTTCCCAGGGAAAGAATTTGCTTAAAAGCCGCTTCGATATTTTGCCTTTTTAGGTTTTTGACTTCGACTAAGACGCATTCGAAAGAATGCGTCTTCGGTCTTCTAATAGGGAACCAAACAAAAAAGGGTAAAACTCCATCAACTGTCAGTTGGTCTTTGATGCTTCAGTGAGGCTAGATCCTTCTTGATTGCACTTCGTTTTACAGGTATGCATTCAGACATGGCTGTCTTACATGCTGCATGTCCTTCCTTTGCCAGTGGTTAGGACAAATTGTGGCCGCATAATTGCATCTAAATGTCATCACTTTCTACTTTGACAGCCCTATCTGTCCACCTGTTTTTTAGAATCTCCCCAAGATGCCCCATTCCAACCAAGGATCATTCACTGCATTATCTCCTGGCATGATTGTCAGCACAGGGTGGAATGACCCTTTGGCTGTTAGAAAATGCAAGAACAGAGGAGTTGCTATAAAGATTCCATCCCTTTGTAATTCTTCTCTTTTGTTCAAATCTTCCACACCCCTCCTTTAAATCACATCTCTTGACCATCTCCTCCAAACCCTAACATATGCTACCCAGACATTTGTCCTGTATTTTATTTTATTAAATGTAATCCTTATGAGTGGCAGAGTTCTGTAATACAGCCAGTGTATGATGTCTCCCCAAAGATTTGTGCTCATTACCATTTGCAGGACGTAGCCTCACAATTTAGGTGAGCAAACAGCATGTTACTGGCACCTCTGTTTATCGTATTCTAGTGGAGGGTAGAACATTTGCACATCATCACCTCGTTAAGCAGTTCCTTTGGTGCATCATTCATCTTTGAAGAATACTTTTCATTCCTGAGAAATTGACCTTATTTTCGACAAGTCCACCGAATCCCTTTTTCAAGCTTGCTTATTCAGAAACATTTTGGAAGATGTTTTTCTTACTAGCCATTACCTGTGCCTGAAGACTGTCACAACTTTAGAGTCTTATTTGTAAAGAACTATATCTGACATTTAACAAGGTTGGAGAGTCCTTAAGGATTAACCCACATTTACTCTCCAATGTAGATTAGAATTGCCATTAAAACAGTCAGTTTGTCCTCCTTTTATCCTTTGGGGTAAGAAAACAGGAGAAAGAATTCTTCATACCATGGCTATATAGCACCTTGTCATGTTTACCTGAAGAACATATCAAGCTGTCTTTAGCTTTGAATACCAACATATGCTGGAATACAGCCACAGGAAAACTTTGAAAAATGTTAGGGATTTCTACAGCCTTTATACATTGTATATGCAACAGGCTGTCATACAAGGCATTGGAGTAGGGTACTTAGACCACATTTGATCTGCCATGGACTATGTGAAATTGAACTACTAGAGCACTACAGGGTGGACAAGGGATACTATCGAGGAAACTGCAGGCATCCGCAGCACTCACCAACGGCCCCATAGGAATCCCGGAGAGCCCTTCCCAGTGGATACTAAGGTATATATAGCTTTTCATATTTTAGCCACAGGAACTTTTCAGTAATTACAAGGAGCACAGTGGGTGTTTCTCAGGCCTGTTTCTCAAGAATACTCCACTAGTTCCTCAGTGCAGTGTTGCAAACTGAGGGGGCATATCTGGTTTGCATGTAGTCCAGAGGAGAGAGCTGCCAACATGCAAACATTTTGTGCAATAGCCCATTTCTGTGATGTACTGGGGGCCATAGACCTTATATTTCATCCACATTGAAGTATAAAGTCCACCTGGCAAACTAAGAAGGAGATATTTAAATAAAAAAGGGTAAAACTCCATCAACTGTCAGTTGGTCTTTGATGCTCACAGTATCGTCCATAATGTGTGCGCAGGTCACCCTGGCAGTTTGCACGACTCCCACATATAGCACAGCTGCGATCTGTAGCTGAGGTTTTCAAGGGGTGCCTTCATACAAGGACATCTAGTGAGACATGCAGCAGAAGCACTAGAGCTTTGGCACGACTCCTGTAAGAAACTCAAGCAATGACACTGAGTAATGTTTCAATACAACACACAAACTCATTAGAAATATTGTAAAATATATATTCGGCCTACTCAGATTATACTTCCCTGCCTGGATACACCTCTGGGTTCCCTTAATATGACCCTGTCACCTCTACCAAAATACTCACTGTCTGTGCGATCTTACATAATATTACACTTAGAAAACAGTTGCAGCAGGACGCCCATGTACAGGGACCACAGTTCCTAACACCACAGCCAGAGCAAGCCAACACAGAGAAATCAAATGAGGAATCTGCGGCTGGGGGACAATAATGGCAGTTGGAGGTGTGCAAAATATGCCATGGCACTGGCTAAGAGGCAGGGAATTGCACATACACTTACCACTTAATAAAGTAAGAGCAAATGAGCTACACATAGTAACACTGATGCATACAAACAAACCAGGCAATGGCTAGCCACTACGAGCACCAGACATTGGCAACCCCAGGCTAAGACATTCTCAGCAGTAGTAACAGTGGTGAGTGATGAACCTGTAATGAACAGATACTACTGTACATAAACAGAAATAAGCATTACGTAAAAAGCAATGATTATCTATACAGGAATGTCATAGCAATATATGCAGTAAATACAGCCAAAATCTATGCTGCATTCAAATACAACAGAAGTCTTTTCTTTATATGCATTTCATTGCCATCCCATGTGACAGACATAAACACACCCTTGTCAAACAACCCCAGTGGAGAGGACAATGCCAGCATTGTTTGTACAGGTAGATTATCAAAATATGTTTACGACCTTATGAGTACAGAATGCAAGCAAATGAATCAAGATGCAAATGAGACATTGCAATCTTACAGTACAAAGAACAATTATTTGGCTAAACATGCATTGCCTGCAAATAAAAAAAAAAAACATGCATTGCCTGTTCACAATGTGCATCAGACATAAGCAGCCCAATCAGGCATCCCAGTGGGTGTCACAGCAATCTGAATATCATCTACCAGCTGTACTATACAACCTCTACTGCCCTCTACTGATACTAGTAGTGAAGTTATGCAGACTATACAAAGTGAAAATTAATATGTATGCCAATCCAAACATGACCTTTGACTTGCCAAGTTGACATAGGCAACTCTAAATCACAGACTGTGCAAATAAAAGGAAGTAGTCAAAAATTTGCAGAGTGCGTGTGTGTCTGTTTCTGTGTGTGTGTCTGTGTATACATGAGGTGTCATAGTCAACATGAGGTGTACTGTGTGTGAGTTTGCAGGGTCATAGCCACAGCTTTTATGCCAGCTCTATGCACTGGCATCCTGGATGAGTCTGAACCATTCACTGCAGAGGAACAAGTCGATCATGGATGCCCCCACCACATGAACCACCTCAGCCAGGAATAGTTCTGCTAGTTCCATGACCATGGCTATGGCTAGAAGTTAGAGTGCCACCTGAATGTGAATTATGTCTGCTGGATGAGATGGCAACATGACTATGTCCGCAAGTGCCATCATTTGGCTGACAATATCTAGGTATGGACCCATCCACCACTGAAGTAGCAGTGGATGTGCTACCACTGCTGGAATGGGATCTGGCCTATGTTCACACTGGCTGACAGCTGACGATTTACCAGCAGACAGCCCCATAGATGCTCTCTCTCCTCTGCATATGACTCAAAACAGAAACTGCATAGCCCAGTGTGTCATCCGTCCTATCCAAAGAATGACATATGTGGTTCATACAGTCTAGTGTGTTAGAATACACAACATGCAGTAATCTTACTATCTCTTCTGAAGCCCTGGAGGAACTTGACTGTGCCTCTGTGATGGTCCTGCATCAAAGTTGGACAGCAGAGAAGCAACACACCAATGTCACGGGGGTGGGTGGTTAGCATGTTATCTCTGAACACCTGTACTGACACCTCTGTGTGGGTCATCACCATTACAAAGGCTATGGGGAGAGTCTACTAGCTCTGCATTTGGGTAACTGCACTACTTTGGTCAACTTGTCCCCACACCCCTGTCCACTCTCAAATGGGTCTGTGTCATGGGTATGCATGTGTACTGTGGAGAGGGGATGTGGGAGCCACAATCTGAGTGTCAGACATAACATGCCTTATTGGGCCTGTTCATCACTGTCATCATTGATACATAACATGCCTTATTGGGCCTGTTCATCACTGTCATCATTGATACATAACATGCCTCATTGGGCCTGTTCATCACTGTCATCATTGATACATAACATGCCTCATTGGGCCTGTTCATCACTGTCATCATTGATGCATAACATGCCTCATTGGACCTGTTCATCACTGTCATCATTGATGCATAACATGCCTCATTGGGCCTGTTCATCACTGTCATCATTGATGCATAACATGCCTCATTGGGCCTGTTCATCACTGTCATCATTGATGCATAACATGCCTCATTGGGCCTGTTCATCACTGTCATCATTGATGCATAACATGCCTCATTGGGCCTGTTCATCACTGTCATCATTGATGCATAACATGCCTCATTGGGCCTGTTCATCACTGTCATCATTGATGCATAACATGCCTCATTGGGCCTGTTCATCACTGTCATCATTGATGCATAACATGCCTCATTGGGCCTGTTCATCACTGTCATCATTGATGCATAACATGCCTCATTGGGCCTGTTCATCACTGTCATCATTGATGCATAACATGCCTCATTGGGCCTGTTCATCACTGTCATCATTGATGCATAACATGCCTCATTGGGCCTGTTCATCACTGTCATCATTGATGCATAACATGCCTCATTGGGCCTGTTCATCACTGTCATCATTGATGCATAACATGCCTCATTGGGCCTGTTCATCACTGTCATCATTGATGCATAACATGCCTCATTGGGCCTGTTCATCACTGTCATCATTGATGCATAACATGCCTCATTGGGCCTGTTCATCACTGTCATCATTGATGCATAACATGCCTCATTGGGCCTGTTCATCACTGTCATCATTGATGCATAACATGCCTCATTGGGCCTGTTCATCACTGTCATCATTGATGCATAACATGCCTCATTGGGCCTGTTCATCACTGTCATCATTGATGCATAACATGCCTCATTGGGCCTGTTCATCACTGTCATCATTGATGCATAACATGCCTCATTGGGCCTGTTCATCACTGTCATCATTGATGCATAACATGCCTCATTGGGCCTGTTCATCACTGTCATCATTGATGCATAACATGCCTCATTGGGCCTGTTCATCACTGTCATCATTGATGCATAACATGCCTCATTGGGCCTGTTCATCACTGTCATCATTGATGCATAACATGCCTCATTGGGCCTGTTCATCACTGTCATCATTGATGCATAACATGCCTCATTGGGCCTGTTCATCACTGTCATCATTGATGCATAACATGCCTCATTGGGCCTGTTCATCACTGTCATCATTGATGCATAACATGCCTCATTGGGCCTGTTCATCACTGTCATCATTGATGCATAACATGCCTCATTGGGCCTGTTCATCACTGTCATCATTGATGCATAACATGCCTCATTGGGCCTGTTCATCACTGTCATCATTGATGCATAACATGCCTCATTGGGCCTGTTCATCACTGTCATCATTGATGCATAACATGCCTCATTGGGCCTGTTCATCACTGTCATCATTGATGCATAACATGCCTCATTGGGCCTGTTCATCACTGTCATCATTGATGCATAACATGCCTCATTGGGCCTGTTCATCACTGTCATCATTGATGCATAACATGCCTCATTGGGCCTGTTCATCACTGTCATCATTGATGCATAACATGCCTCATTGGGCCTGGTCATCACTGTCATCATTGATGCATAACATGCCTCATTGGGCCTGGTCATCACTGTCATCATTGATGCATAACATGCCTCATTGGGCCTGGTCATCACTGTCATCATTGATGCATAACATGCCTCATTGGGCCTGGTCATCACTGTCATCATTGATGCATAACATGCCTCATTGGGCCTGGTCATCACTGTCATCATTGATGCATAACATGCCTCACTGGGCCTGGTCATCACTGTCATCATTGATGCATAACATGCCTCACTGGGCCTGGTCATCACTGTCATCATTGATGCATAACATGCCTCACTGGGCCTGGTCATCACTGTCATCATTGATGCATAACATGCCTCACTGGGCCTGGTCATCACTGTCATCATTGATGCATAACATGCCTCACTGGGCCTGGTCATCACTGTCATCATTGATGCATAACATGCCTCACTGGGCCTGGTCATCACTGTCATCATTGATGCATAACATGCCTCACTGGGCCTGGTCATCACTGTCATCATTGATGCATAACATGCCTCACTGGGCCTGGTCATCACTGTCATCATTGATGCATAACATGCCTCACTGGGCCTGGTCATCACTGTCATCATTGATGCATAACATGCCTCACTGGGCCTGGTCATCACTGTCATCATTGATGCATAACATGCCTCACTGGGCCTGGTCATCACTGTCATCATTGATGCATAACATGCCTCACTGGGCCTGGTCATCACTGTCATCATTGATGCATAACATGCCTCACTGGGCCTGGTCATCACTGTCATCATTGATGCATAACATGCCTCACTGGGCCTGGTCATCACTGTCATCATTGATGCATAACATGCCTCATTGGGCCTGGTCATCACTGTCATCATTGATGCATAACATGCCTCATTGGGCCTGGTCATCACTGTCATCATTGATACATAACATGCCTCATTGGGCCTGGTCATCACTGTCATCATTGATACATAACATGCCTCATTGGGCCTGGTCATCACTGTCATCATTGATACATAACATGCCTCATTGGGCCTGGTCATCACTGTCATCATTGATACATAACATGCCTCATTGGGCCTGGTCATCACTGTCATCATTGATACATAACATGCCTCATTGGGCCTGGTCATCACTGTCATCATTGATACATAACATGCCTCATTGGGCCTGGTCATCACTGTCATCATTGATACATAACATGCCTCATTGGGCCTGGTCATCACTGCCATCATTGATACATAACATGCCTCATTGGGCCTGGTCATCACTGCCATCATTGATACATAACATGCCTCATTGGGCCTGGTCATCACTGCCATCATTGATACATAACATGCCTCATTGGGCCTGGTCATCACTGCCATCATTGATACATAACATGCCTCCTTGGGCCTGGTCATCACTGTCATCATTGATACATAACATGCCTCCTTGGGCCTGGTCATCACTGTCATCATTGATACATAACATGCCTCATTGGGCCTGGTCATCACTGTCATCACTGATACATAACATGCCTCATTGGGCCTGGTCATCACTGTCATCACTGATACATAACATGCCTCATTGGGCCTGGTCATCACTGTCATCACTGATACATAACATGCCTCATTGGGCCTGGTCATCACTGTCATCATTGATACATAACATGCCTCATTGGGCCTGTTCATCACTGTCATCATTGATACATAACATGCCTCATTGGGCCTGTTCATCACTGTCATCATTGATACATAACATGCCTTATTGGGCCTGTTCATCACTGTCATCATTGATAGAGGCTACTGATTCTCTGACTTTGAGAATAGGTAGGTCCACAGTGCTGTTGCCAGAGAATGCCCCAGCTCTGAACATATCAAGAAAACAGAAACATTTAAGAAATAGAACTATGAATAACGTATAATACCTATGCCTAAATAAATCAACCACACATGTAAATGTAAATAATCTTACAAAGTAATACATATAACTAATATGAAAAGGATATACCCATACCATGTGTAGGAGATCATTGTACTTCACTGCCAGATGTACCTAGACCACACATTTCAGTTGATTCATGTATCATAAGCATGTGATTTAATTAAATTGTAAATAACTGCATAATTTATATATTTGAATGGCATACCTGGGGCATCACTAGTGGAAACATTCTGGTTATTCACCACCTCTGCCCCAACATCCAGCACTGAATGTAAAAGCTCTTACAAGCTGCCTGGATCCCTCCAGTTGACAGGATCTCCTCTGTCTCAGTGAGTGCTGGTTTGGAAGATGACCCACCACTAGTAGCAGTTCTCTCCCATGCCACAGTGTTTGCTTTCTCAGTGGCCTTTTTTATCATGTCAGTGATCCTGTGTCAGACTGTTTGGTAGTTATAGCCCTTGCCATCCACAGCATTGACATTATTAAGCACTTGTCACTAGACACAGACAAAGAAGAGCTTGTCTGCAGAATGTGAATCTAGGAACCATGCCTAAAGTGGAAGGCTACAGTGCCTTTCACACATTTAGACCACCAAGAACACAGGCAGGGGCTAAGTGTGACGGTGTCCCAAGCTGCATTAGTGGCAAATGCAACTCTGGTTTGGTTAAACATGATGATGCCCTGGAGTTCATCCATGTCCATGTCCCCATAGACAAGGTTTCTTACCATGTGCTGGACAGCTACAGGTTGCCCTCTATGACCCACGAAGCTCAAAACTCTTACCTAGACCTACTAGAGGTGCTCACCATCCAACTAATTACCCAATTCTTGTGAGACTTTAACTACCCCACTATAGACTGGGAAATGTACACTGTCTTTAAGTGACATACACAGCATTTCTTGGATTTTATGAAAACAGGCACCCTGAACTATTTAGTGCACTCTCCAACCAGAGGATCAACCATATTGCACCTAGTACTCATCAATATGGGACATTGTTGCACTCCCCGTGTGTCTTGTCCTCAATGGTGAAGTCAGACCAAAAAGTTGTTTCGCTCAAATTAAAAATTAAATCAGAAATCCCAACTAAACCTGTAACAGAACTATTCTAAAGCAAACTACATCCTATTAAGCATCAGTTTGTCTAAATTCACGGCTTCCCTAAACCCCAAGAACACAGCTCTCTATGCAGAATTATTTACAGAAACCATGTACACATATGTACATGGCTGCATTGAGGTTGCCATATTTACCAGAAGCCAGCCCAGATCTAACACCAAAAAGAGATCAGGCTGGTTAAATCCTTACCTTAACAGGCTATATAACAAAAAAGAAAAAAATCATGGCCAAAATAGCAAGGAGCAACTCTCATAGAGACACAAGTTCTCTGATTCAACTAAACAAGACTTTAAAGGTCTAATAAAGTACTACAAGGCTAATTACGAGGCTGGAATAGCCTCCCAGGCTAAGGAAATTCACAATGCCTTCTTCAGCTGTGTCAGGAACCTTGAAGGTAATGCTCAGCAGTGTGCAGAATTGGTAATAGATGATACAACCTTCACTGACCAGGGTGACATAGCAAATCCACTGGCTGAAAAATTTAGCTCTAACTTTGCCCCCCACCCAACCTGCACTACCCCCTGTGAAATCTCTTGTAGCATAACCCCTTATCAACAATCAAACAGAGCTCCTCATTAGCACTCTTCAAGAAAAATCTTGATGATTGGATGGGAAATGGGAAATTCATCCTGGGGATCACTTCTGTGGCTCTGCTCGACAGGGGCACAGGAAAATAATTTTCTTGGGTGGCGAAAGCCAGGGTACATTTTTTGGCTAGGCTTATATAGGCCCTAGGGCCAATAGCCTAGTACCTACCTATAAACCTATGAGCAGGTCCCATAGGTGCTCACTTAGGCCAAAAACGACGCTTGAAATGGCCCCGAAAACATACCGTGTTTCCTCTTATGTAGTCTAAAACATTACCTAGGAGGACCAACTACATCCTCAAAACAGGTCGCATGCCAGGTGAACAAAGGTCTGCAACGGTCATTTTTCTTCATAAGGGCAGGCCATCAACTGACCCAGGAAACAACAGACCCATCAGTTTGACAAGTCTGTTATGCATAGCCATGAATGAAATATCATGAAAATGATCAGCAAGGACATTGGCAACCTACAGACAGTGGACCCACCCCCAGTTTGGCTTTGTTAAGTGAAGGTCTTGCCTACTTAATCTGGAAGACTTCTTCAAGAGTGTCACCATGCCTATGGATGAGGGGAAAATGGTGCATAGTTCCTACCTTGACCTTGTCAATGCATTCAGTACAATACCCCACTCAAGTGTTGTTGACAAATTCTCAGAACTCGGCATAAATCCCTACATACATTTATAGGTAAGTATTAGGCTAGCTGCACTTGTGGCCCATTTTAAGCCTAACTAGTTAGCTTTTTGTGCTCAAAATAACCTGTCCTATTTGGTTATGGATTGGCCTTATGTATCCCGTGGTTGATAATTATATATTACCCTAATGAGAATAAATGGGATCGTACTATAGATAATCTGAGGAGACCCATGCATGGTATAAAGCATTTAGGAGCAGCATCCATCCATTAGTAGTATAATTCACTGCATTGCCAGCTGGCTGACACATAGGACCCAAGAACTCAGGATCGGTGATACTACCTCCACCAACTGATCACCAGCAGAGTACCCCATGGCTCCATGTTGGGCCTGTTCCTGTTTGGCATCTACGTCTTGGAAGTCAAGGCTAATGTCAAAGCCCTCTGGCTCAGCACATTCACAGATGACTGTAAATTGGGAACC
>NC_056729.1:1934015589-1934055589 GCF_019279795.1 Protopterus annectens | reverse complement strand
GGTTATTTCAAAAACATAACTTTTGCAGGTTAGAGAACACTCGTTGCAAATAAGTTATCAACATATAAATAACAGCAGTTGTATGGAAGATTACATACCATGAATGAGTTTAGGCATTTATTCTTGTGTTTCAAATTGACAATTTGTTTGTCAGCAGTGTTTATTTGGCAGCACTTGGGAAACAAAGCAGTCTATCCTAGCACAATGGAAGTTTTGTAACCCAACGTACTGCTTATATGGTGTAGATTAACCCCCTTGGCATGTTGAATTAGTTAGGTCTCAACTCATAATTCCTCAGTCACTCAATCTGCTTGACATGCTAAGCAGGTAAACAAGGTGTTTGTTTCTACATGATGACATACACATGCCTGAGCAAAACAAGAGCAGGTATTAAGAGTTTTGTCCAGTTAATTCCTTGCAGGTGTGACTCATTAGCAGTCCTGGTAATTCAGTTATTTGATTGTCATCCCTGCCAACAGGAAGTACACTTGCAGAGGGTGTGTCAGAGAGAAAATGGCTTATTGATAAGGTTTATATTATATTTACCAATTTAGGAATAAACCCTGATGCACATTTTTGTAAGAAGAATGAGGTGCCTGTGCAGACATAGAATGAAGATTGCTAATGAAGTGGCTGTAGCATATAGCATATCTACAAGTTAAAAAGAGGTTTCTTACTTATGTCAAACTGTAATACTTTGTACAAAGGTAATTAAACGAAGAAATGCAGAAGTTCATAGGAAGTTACTAGGCTATTGGTCCTGTGGCCCCTACAAGCCTAGCCATGAATTTAGCCCATGTTCCAACAAATCAGCACCCTATGCCACTGTCCAGTAGGTACATAGGTGGAATCCCTGGGATGTATTTTCTGTCCCCATCCAGTTATCAAGGGTTGAGGTACTCTGCTTGATGTGGAGAGGGTGTCTGTTCTGTCCCGCCAACAATTCCTGTTGATGTTACAGAGCAGGTTGAGGTCACGTGTGCGGGTTACTTGAGTGGAGCTTGACTTGTGGATATGCAGCAGTCCCATCAGGGTCGGGTCTGAGATTGCTTTGTATGTCAGACAGAGGTCACCTCTGAGGAGTCTGTAGGAGATGGAGTAGAGGGACAGGGCCTTTATCCTACCTGTGTAGAGTAGATGTTTGAGTCCCTGGATTCTCCTGGTGTGGAACTTCTGTGGTCTGTCCAGCTGCTCCATGTGCTTTGTGAGGTTCATGCCGAAAGGGGGAATGTACTCAATAATGGGTCTTATAAAGGAAAAGAATACAGGGATGTTATAACTACCTTGTCCCTGGATGAGATATCCTTACTAATGAGGTAGGCCATGTAGAAAGCTTTCTGTACAGTGGAGGCAATATGGTGGTTAAAAGCCAATTTTCTATAAACCCTGGGTGCTCAAGTCCCTCATAACTGATTACATGCTTAGGACCTTATTAGCATTGTGATAATTTGTGGGGTTGTCACTCTCCCTAAAGGGGATGATGATGCATTTTTTGGCATTCAGTTTGAGGCCATGTATCTGGCACCAGTCATTTGTTTGGGTGAGACCCTCTTGGAGGATGTCCACATCACTAGTAGAATTGATGACAGTACCCAGCTTGCAGTCATCTGCAAACTTGGTCATCCATAGCCCACTGGTTTTGGCCTGCACCTCAGAAAAGTATTTACCAAACAGCAGAGACCCCAATACCGATTCCTGGGGCACACCACTAATTATGGGTCTACTGCTTGAACTGTCTTCCCCTGTTTTGACTAGGTGGGTTCTATCAGTGAGCCAGTTTGCTACCCATCTGGTAACATATGGATTGAGGCCTAGTTGATAGAGTTTATGTATTATACCTCAGTTGGGAATAGTATTGAAGGCTTTGGCCAGGTCATGGTAGGCGGTGTGCACCACCTTCCCCTCGTCCATGGCCTTGGTGACTGTCTCAAAGAAGTTGACCATATTTAACAGACATTACCTCCCCTTGATGTTCTATGAAGTACTATGAGAAATCCTTGCCTTGCAGACAGTTTGCAGTCAGACAGCCTTTAACATCCTGACTTTTACAATGATCACAGTCCTAAAATTGTATTGCGATGTATTTATTTATTTAGCATTTGTTTACTGGTGAAAGCCGACTGGGACAGAGCCCATTTTCGGTGGAGGCCTGGGGAGAAATGCTCCAGATGCATGTCTTTGGAATGTGGGAGGAAACCAACGCACCCAGAGGTGACCAACGCAGATGCAGGGAAGACATGCAGCCTCCACACAGAAGGCACCCCAGCCAAAAATTGAATCAGAGAACCTCTTGCTGTGAGGCAACAGTGCTAACCACTGCACCACTGTGAGAGAAATTACAATAGTCTGAAAGTGTGGGCATAGTACAGACTAAATGTGAATTTCAGAAGTACAATTCTAAGCAGAAGTACTTCACATTCCCCTGTTGCTTTAATACATTCAGGTGGCACAACATGTTCATCATCTGAATGTCTCATTGTAGTACAACAGCTGCAATGTTCAAATCTCATGAAGGAGCCATCTGTGTGAAATTAGGTGTCGGGACTATACACATTTTACTTGCATAAAACCCACATAATTGGCAACTCATTACAGTTGATTTATGAATAAAATGTTGTTTCCTTCATCCTTTGTGCTATGCTTAGCATTATACATCAGTGCACACCAGCGATGCCCAGTAGGGAATGACAGTTTACGTTCTTGTGGCAAAAACTCAAAATGTAATTTCACTTGAGCAAAGACCTAGCCATCATTTGCACAAATTTGGCTGTCCGTTATGTGCCTTAATCAGGGTTTTGCAATTAGTGACTAGAAAAAATTACATTTGTTATGTAACTGCTTCAATGGTTCAATGGCATATATGTATAATGATCTCAGCTGCACATTGTAATGGTATACACTGTGGAGAACATCACCTTCTTTACACCCTGTCTGGCCTTTTCCACCGGATTTGTCATATCAAATAAATACATAATGCTGTCATTTAAACAACAGCACATCATGTCCTATGGCAAAAACTCATTACAGTTGATTTATGAATAAAATGTTTTTTCCTTCATCCTTTGTGCTATGCTTAGCATTATACATCAGTGCACACCAGTGATGCCCAGTAGGGAATGACAGTTTACATTCTTATGGCAAAAACTCAAAATGTAATTTCACTTGAGGAAAGACCTAGACATAATTTGCACAAATGTGGCTGTCCACTATGTGCCTTAATCAGGGTTTTGCAATTAGTGAATACAAAAAATTACATTTGTTATGTAACTGCTTCAATGGTTCAGTGGCATATATGTATAATGATCTCAGATGCACATTGTAATGGTATACACTGTGGAGAACATCACCTTCTGTACACCCTTTTCCACCAGATTAGCTTGTCTTCAGCACTCAGCAATTAACACTGAACATACTACAAAAATGAATGAAATGGGACTTTTTTCACAGAAAAATCATTATTTGTATAAAATTATTAGTCCAGTAATGGAACACTATATAGTGCATAATTTGCAGGGTTGTCAGAAGTAGGTATATGCTCATTTCTCTACAAGTCTGCATTCCTCAGCTTACATTCTTGGAGTCTTAGTTCCACTGTGGCACTAACAGTTAATACACAGAGTTCAGAACTTCATGTTCCTTTTTGTCATGGGTTTGATTCCAAAGTCATATCACTCACAGATAAAAACTTGTTATGTGCCACCAAGGCATTGTTTAGTACATAAACAAAATGTACACAATGACAACACAGAAAACAAAATCATCATGGAGCTTCTCTCATATTTGTCTGTGACAGTGCTCACATTTTGAATGCTGGGGCCGCTGTGGAGAATGTATATATAGTGATCACAAGATATAGTCAGCTCTTACTGCCATGTTTCTCACTTAAAATGGACTTTGAAGAATTGATTATAGCCCATTTCTATAATTTCTGCCACACACATGCGATTGGCTAACTTGTTGATCATTGTGCACTGGCTGATGCAGACAAGGTATGAATTGGTTGCTAATTCCCTACCATTTTTCCAGAGATCTTTGAGAACACATCGCAGGCAATGCTGAGGGTAGCACTCTATTTAGATTACAAAGGTAGAGTCAGGAGAAGTCAACGATTTTTGTAGAACTTGTTAAATGTTGCAGCCAAAAGGCTTCAGTAGGGTGACTGTACTGGCTCTTAGTACAAGGTATTAGCCAATGTGGCCACCTGTACAACTGACATCCCACACTCTGGTGAACAGTGCCATTATTTTATAGTTCAATAGATGATTCTGTAAATATTTTCAGACCCACCACTCACCTCAGTTTTCTAAGTATATTTGGCCCATCACTTGCCAGCACAAACAAGTTTTCAATACTTTTCTTCAATTTTAGACCAAAAAAGGCAAAAACAAGAAACAAATGCAACTCCAAAAGGTATACCAGTAAAATACAAATGCACTTGTGAAGCAGTATGTCCATTGCAAAATAATGTATTAAAAGGCCAGCAAAAAACTGAACGCTTTAACTGAATCACTGCAATTTTGTTTCAAGACTTCTTCAGATAAACTTCCACATAAAATTCTTGCCTTTGTATATCAAAAAACTCCACCTATCAATTATACACCATCCAATAATAATTAAACACTCATTAAAACAAGTTACAGATTTAAAAAAATAATCTCAGTACTACTATATAAAAGTTGCAATAAATAAATGCTGTATCCTGTATATGAAATGAAAAGCTTGTAAATTTATAAATGGTAAAAATCGATGCATATAAAATTTTCACATATAAAAAATGTTATATAAGTAAATTAAAAATTTGAAGCTTTTTCTGCATTTAAAACAGCAAAATGTTAATCTCCCTTTACTGCCATCTAGTAGCCAAAGTGCAAAAATGCAGGTGGACATAAATAGAAAAAGTAAAATACAGAAATTTTATCCTATACCAAATAATTCACAATCTTGTCCCTCATTTTTCACACTGAACTTGCACTTAAATTCTCATTAAGTCCTGGGCTTCTGTTAGCTTCCAGGATTAATTACCAGTACAATTCATGATACTCAGTGTTGTTCTGCCAAGAACCACCTTTAAAATCAAAAGGAACTATTTCTGTCAGAAAAACTTATATTTTGCATTAGAACAACCTTTCAAATGCTTATATAAACTATTTTTCTCATCAGTTTTTTTGCTGGCCTTTTAATAAATTGCTTATTTTGCACTGGACATACTGCTTCACAAGTGCGTTTGTATTTTTCTTCATTTTTCCGTTATGTGTAGCTTCTGCAGAGATTGAAGGAAACAGGAATGTGCATCAGGAGAAAACAAAACCACAAGCCACAGTTCACAAGGCAAAACCATTTAATCACCTCTACCACCACGGCTTATAGCCTTCAAGGAGTAATAAAACTTCTACAGATCAAATAGCATGTATGCAAAATCTAAAACAAGTAATTATACAAGTATTCAATTAAAACATTCAGTGAATCAAATGCTGCCAATTGCATTCAATATTTAACACTCAAGGTACCAAAGTATTATATTTTAAAATATACACAGCATTGTAATATTTGCCCCAAATTATACTGTTACTTGTTCCAAAATACAACTCTGCAACAGGTTAAAATCCTCTTGGTGGTATTTTTTAAAATGTAATGCTATGGGACTCTCCAGACTTTCCTTTTTTATGTCCATAATATGCTTCTGGAGTCTTAGCTTAAAAGCCCTCACACTTTCACCCACATAAAATAGAGTACATGGACATTTCAATACATAAATTACACCCTCAGTAGTACATGTATACTTATTAACCCTATCATATCTAATATTCATTTTAGTAAAACAATTCACAACATTTTTCCAAAAACAACATTTTCCATATGGAAAAGTACCCATTTTAAAAGAAATATTCACAGAAATATTAGAAACAGGAAGTACAGAATTACTGTATGCTAGCATATCTGCCAAGCTATAACCCCTTTTGTATGAGACTGATGGAAGTGGATATAAAAGTTTGGCCATGTCTCAATTGTTTAATAAAAATGGCCAATAATACTTTAAAAGTTCAACTATTTTTTTCCTTAAGTATATTATAGGTGGTATCAAAGTTGATCTTTCTTTTATTGTTCCCATTTAATCTTAACTTTTTGTCATTCTAACATGAGGGGGGATATATTTCTTGAAAAAAGAAATATCATTCCACGTCTGTTCTTTGTATTGTACCTTAATTTTAAAATTCATTATTCTGGAGTCAGTAAGTTAGAATAATACTTAATCAGGTCAGATATACATTTAATGGCGTGTACTGCATAAACCAGCTTTCCTAGAGTCACTCTTTTTTTCTATAATGTTTATAATATTGAGCACATTGCCCGTTCGATTAACATAAATGTATGGCCACAAATTCCTAAATGGATGTAACAAATCTGAAAATGTATGTGAAATATGCAGAGACTGGGATATATTCCAATTTCATCATTGATATTTTTCTCTCCCTTTTCTCCCTTATCATCTCTTTTTTTTTCTTTTATTTTTATTACAGTTGGATAGTTATTCCTGTTGATAATAGGGGCTTGGATAGGCATCCCTTCACAGATGGCTGTGATGGCACCAACACAGGCAACACGGGCACCTAGCACTTCTGGTTTACAACCTGGCAGCATTGCTCCATATCCCCTGTACTACCTGAACCACCTTTGTCAGGCATCCCTGCCCTGGGGGCTGCTGCAGTGGTACCCACCAGGAGTAGAGCCCATGAAGATGCTTATTATGTACCTGAAAGGTGCTGACAGGGCTGGTGGAGGAGATTATAGAGAGGGGCCTTGGTCATATGGAAAGGCTCTTGCAGCAAATTGCCAAATCATTGCCCATCTGGCACTGGCCTAGATGCCTGACAGGAGACAGTTGTATCACTTTTAAGGGTGTGGATACCCCTCTTACTCCTAAATACTTTCCCCAACAATCTCCTCTTTTGCAAAATAAAGGGAATAAAATGGCAACTGTCCCACTAAAATACACCCCATACATAGCTCTCCACTTTGTATCTTTGTATTCAAGAAGCACTTGATTTGGCCTATTTGGTCACATTATTAAGTTGTTGTCACTCATCCTTTATGATGTGACTGTCCACATTTCTCATATTTTTAGTACAAGTACAGTGTTAGCTTATAAAGGTGTGTATAACTATGGTGAACTCACACCACTGTCCTGCACATCCCTTAATTACTCCTCCAGTGTCCTATCATCTGTTTGCTATTCATTTTTCACCATTGTCCTATCAACCCCATTTCACACCATTAATATGTTCACAAAATACATTCATGCAGCACATATGTCCAGAAGTGCCACATAATCAGAAATCTCTATTTCTGTACTCAGAATTTTGGCAGCGATTGGCATCATGCAGTACTGCTGTCTGTACTTCAGTAACTGCTGCTTCATGTCCTAGAGATCAGATTTTGCCTTCAGTCATATTGTTTTGGTTCTCCTTGTGCCACTATGCATAATCCCACAGTGTGACAGAAGACAATACTGACATACTGCGTGGAGACAGTTGTATAATGTATATGGGGTGCGATGTTTCAGTTATCAGTACTGTCAACAAATCTGATCCACACATATTGTGTTCCTTCTTACATTGTCTTGTCCTTTCAACTGTGTGATTTCTGATAGCTAAAGTATGACTTTTTCTGTGGTGTACTGAGATAATGCACAGGATTAGATAATACTGGGTAAGATTGGTAGATGTTAAAATATAGCATTGTGTACAAAATGTTTCTTGATTGTAACATTTTACTTTGCAAAGTGGTGGATAGATATGTTATTCTCCCATCACCATCCTGCATATGCTTGCTTAATATTTCACACATTGTCCTATAAACAACACTTCATAGTTAGTCATGTCAAACTACATGTACATAACACACACATGGCCAGAAATAGCTTAGAGAAATAAGCATCTATGTCTGTACTCATCATTTATGTGATGTTTGTCACCGACCAGCAATGGCCACTTCTACTTTTCATCCTAAGTTAAAAAAAAAAGATAGGCTTGAACTAATAATTTGCCATTGGTCATGTAAACGAGTTTGCTGACAGTACGACTGTGACAGACTGAACATAATGTTAGTGGTCTCTATTACTTCTATTTGGTTTATTGGCTTATTGTATTCTACATATGAGGAGTTGATTGTGGTGTAGTCTGTGTGCTTCTAGGTGTAAATGACTGTGGAACTGCCTCACATTACCATTTCAAGTGTGTCCCAGTGAACTGGTACAATTACAAGCATAAATTGCAGAGTAGTATTAATGAGTGCAGCATACATGTCACTCATATGTGGCTTGTAATCACCTTGCACAGTGTACATTTATCACATAAACTTGTCTTCATACACATATAAACACAAGACTTGCTTACAGTGCTCTAGAAATGAACAGTCATGAATCCATGGGTGGTACTGTAATGCTTCATATCTGTCTCTGTCACTGCTCAATACACCTTAATATGACACACATATTTATATATATATATATATATATATATATATATATATATATATATATATATATATACATATATGTATATCACTCTCAACACAACAAGTAATGTGAATTATGAAATATATCATGTATTTCTAGAGTATGTTGCGAGTTGTGATCAAAAAATTTATATTGTCTGTCAGACTACACTAAACATTACCCCAGACATATGTCATGTTAACAACATGTGCTGTCTGACACTTGTAGTAAGACTTTTCCTGTGGTATGAGTGGTTAATACATAGCTGTGTATAGTATGGTCATAGAAAGGCAGGTGTTCAAATCCAGCAATGTCTGGCTTCGGTGACAGGAAAGACTGGCTTATCCAACAAATCGGATATGTACACTTCCACCATGTGGTAGCATTTACACGAGGATAGGGTTCCCCCAACCCTTGCATTCCCTTTTAGGTCAGACATATGCATTGTAACACAGTGATGAAGTCATCCCTTCTAATGTGTGCTGTCTGACACTTGTAATAAGATTCTTCCTTTGGCAGGAGTGTATAATATATGGTTCTACAGAATATGGACTTGGAAGGCTAGGTGTTTGAATCCAGCAGTGTTTAGTCACTGTGGCTGTGTAACTGAAGAGTGACAGGCAGGAATGGCTTAATGAGCAGATGTTATGTGGACAACTCAATGTAGGGGTAACACTTTCATTGCTGCCAGATTTGTACCACTCAAACTCCACTTAGGGGGAGCTATAACCATTCAAACACACTGCTGAAGTCATCCTTTCAAGTGTGTTCTTTCTGACGTCTTTGATATGAATTTATCTGTGGTGTCATGGTTAATACAGAGTTGTATAGAATATTAACTCAGGTAGGCTGGTGTTCAAATCTGGCAAAGTGTAACTAGTGAGTTTATAAGAGAATGTGATCTTTGTAATTTAACTCACAGGAAACATTTTACAATGGGAGAGAAAAAGGACAAGTTTCATACTCCCTTTTTATGGAAGCTATACACATTCCAACACAATGCTCAAGTTACGTTTTGTGATAACTGTCATATGACTTTTTCTTTAGTTTCAGAGATTAGTGCACAGTTCTGGAGAGTGTGGACTTAGGCAGGGGATTGATTCTGCCAAAATCTAAATACTGTGATTGTGTCATAAATTAGTTGCAGGTAGGCCTGGCTCAACATATGTGTTGTGGATAATTCAACATACTGTAGATGTTAACATAGCTACATGATTTTGATCCCTCATACCTGATTTTAGGAAAACATATTCATTCAAACACATGGCTCAAGTTCTGTGCTTTCAGACAAATCTGTTACGTGGTGTCATTAGTTAGTGCACAGGTTTAAAGGATGTTGACATGCACTGCAAATGTTTCATTCCAGTAGTGAGTCACTTTTATTATTTTGCTCAGAAAAGGCAAGCGAGAGCAAGAATGTCCATGACATGTTGCATATTGGTAACGCTCTAACAAGACTTGTGTTATGATCTGTAAGGATACACTTCTCTTATGGCAGCCCATATGGATTCAAGCACAATGCTCAGGTTATCACTTCAACTGTGTCCATTCTTTCAACAGTGTTATGAATTCTTCAGTGGTCTTAGTAGCACTTTCACAACTCTACAGGCTGTTTAAATTAAATGATCATGTGTTCAGATCTTGCATTATCTACCTTGTATGAGTGCATAAAAAAAGAATACAAAAAGTGAGGACATTGATTACATGCTGAAATGGAGTGATCTGGATCTCCTGATTGCTGGACTTTCTTGTGAGCATGGGCACTATAATGTATTATGTACTGCAATTTCCATTGCAAGATAGCACAAAGCATCACAAATTGTGAATGGTGGAGTGAATTTATAGTTATTTCTCATTTTGTGACAAAGACTGTTGATAATTTGCATCTAGCAGCATGGCTGTGCTGACTATTATGCAACGGAGGTCAGGGACAATGCACGGAGGACACCAACAGTGTTATAAGCCTCTCTAAAAATTGTGTCTCGACTCTAGTTTCCACATTTCACTGACAACCTTATGATGTTAAAATGGTCTGTGAGGTATGTTGAATGTTGTGATCCAGGTACTAGGATTTGTTGCACAATGCACAAGTCTGTGATTACTTCTCCTGTGAGGTAACTTTCATGAGTGATCTTGTTATCACACCTTTAATTATGCCCATATTCATGCATAGACATACATATAGTTAATGAACTGCCTGCAAATGACTTGTCTACCAAGATTGTTACAGTTAACACATTTGTAGTAATTTATGAAGAATAATTATTTAATTTCTGTTCAATGCAACATGTATATTTCTGTGGCATGCCCTTGTGGATTCTAGCGTATAATAATTAGGATGTGGTCTGTATCTCCCTTCCTAATCTTCACCACACGTGCGTTACTGCCACAACTGTTATTGTATCCACTTTCAGTATTTGTATTAGCGGTATGTACATTTTTCAATTTGTCCACATATTTATGTATTTGGTTTTCTACTATTCATGCATTGATACTTTGATATATGTACCCACGTATACATCTTTTCCTTCTGAACATTTGTTGACTGTTTTTCTTTCTTAATGTGAATGCAAATATCACTGATGTTCCCGCATGTCGATTAATGCACTCACTAGAATGTACAACACTATCAGCCTTCCTTGTCCACTTATAGTTAGGTTTCCCTTTCCATTTATGTATTCCTTATTCACCTGTTTGTTGTTGTGCCATCTGCATGCACTTACTTTTAGATCTCAGCTTTTTTTTTTTTTTTTTGCATCATGTACACACAGAGTTTAAGCTCTGCTTTACCGTGACATTGCCACAAACCTGTGTTGGCACAAGCACAGGCTGTTCATTGTGTTGTGTGCTTAGACAGCTGATCTTATTAGCTCCACTGTGACATTTACAAGACATTCATGAATCTCCAGGATGCTGTAGCTGTTGCTCTAATTCAACAGGGGAAACAAGAAATCTGGTAACAACATTCAGCACTAATCTATACTCAGTTGCAACAGTAAAATGCAGTGTTTGAACAGCACAAAGACCAGAACAGGTCATTATAAAGTCATTCAGATTTTCTAAGTCTCAGACATCAGCAAGATACTTCCTGTCTGTCCTGTAAAGAAGATGAGGATGCTGATTCCTTGAAAACTTATTATCCACATGAGCAAGCAACTAAGAAATAAACCTTACAAAAACAAGGAGGTATTCATGGAGGATAAACAGACCCCCTCTCCAGAAAACTATCTGATGAGCGAACTTTCATATTATGTACACTGTATCCTTAAGAAAAATAAAAATAAATTAATGTACAGATTAAAGAAATAGTTTGCTTTAAACTGATCTTTACTATCCCATGTAGTCTAGTACTTTTCCTCCTTTTGTAACATTTAGGGTAGTTCTGATTACTAAACTTAGAGTGCATATATTTTTGGAGGGGGAAGGAAAGTGTCAAGCTTTGTATTTGAAAAATGGAAGGCTGAAATATAGTGAAACTTTGAGAACTGCCATTATGTGGGAGCACAATTAGTGATGCTACTGTTTTGTACAGAACTGTCTTGTTTTTCTCTGCAGCATGAACAAGCAGCAATTCATGCGATGAGCTCTGATAAATATATCTGTTTCAGTTCTTATTATCAGTACATGTGATTCAGAATGAAAATATATACAGCTTCCTGCTTTTTAAATACATTTTTTCTGCTTCATATGAAGTCATTTGAGCTGTTAACACTAAACAAGAGTGAATAAGGGTGATGTAATGACTTGGTGGAACTCTTGGCACCTAACTTTAAGGGCAGTTTACTCTAGAGTTTGTATTATGTCATCTACATAAAACTGGCATTCAGGTTTTACAGAAATTACTGTAAAAGCAATTTTAAGCTACAGCTGTCTGGTCCTCTATCACTGTTTCTACTGCTGTCCCAAAACTGGACCACCTATATAACTCCTAGGCATTAACTGCATATAAAATATGGAACAAACGTGCACCTAACTTATAAATCTATAACTTTTCAAGTGTACCTTGCAAAGCAAAAGTTTCAGACTCAAAAATACTGCTTCTCCAGCCTTCAGTTAGGACTTTAAATTGAGGTCCATCTGCCTGAATTGCTGGGAGCTCAGAAGATTGTTAAAGATCCCATGGCACCTATCAAAAATAATAGTGGAAGTTTCCCAGTCATCATCTTCTTTCGGCTGTTCCCGTTAGGGGTCGCCACAGCGGATCATCTCTTTCCATTTCTTCCTGTCCTCTGCATCATGCTCTTTCACACCAACCGCCTGCATGTCCTCTCTCACCACATCCATAAACCTCATCTTAGGCCTTCCTCTTTTCCTCTTACCTGGCAGCTCCATCCTTCGCATCCTTTTCCCAATATACCCAGCATCCCTCCTCAGCACATGGCCAAACCATGCAATATCACCTCTCTTGCTTTGTCTCCAAACTGTCCAACCTGAGCTGACCCTCTAATATACTGATTCCTAATCCTGTCCATCCTAGTCACACCCAGTGCAAATCTTAACATCTTTAACTCTGCCACATCCAGCTCTGACTCCTGCCTTTTCGACAATGCTACCATCTCCAACCCATATAACATAGCTGGTCTCACTACCCTCTTGTAGACCTTCCCTTTCACTCTTATTGGTACCCATCTGTCACAAATCACTCCTGACACTCTCCTCCACCCATTCCACCCTGCCTGTACTCTCTTCTTCACCTCTCTTCCACACTCACTATTACTCTGAACATTTGATCCCAAGTACTTAAACTCATCCACCTTTACCAACTCTGCTCCCTGCAGCCTCACCATTCCTCTACCCTCCCTCTCATTTACACACATATATTCTGTTTTAGCCCTGCTGACCTTCATTCCTCTCCTCTCTAAAGAATATCTCCACCTCTCCAGGGTCTCCTCAACCTGGCTCAGTGCCATGGCTAAATTTCTCCTCTTAGTATAAATACACCTCGGGTCACTTTTGAAAAAAGGAACTTCCTAATTTACTACACAGACCCTATTTATCTACCTATTTTCCTAATTCCAAATGGCATAACTACCACCTTTCTATGCCTCCTACTATCTCTATCAACTTTTTCTCCCTCCCCATGTGCAGCCTTCTTTCATTGCATGACAATTATGTCTTATCTCTACAAACATCATTCCACTTATTGGGCTCTGGTGCTACCATTTGTTCTACTGTGCTGGCCTATTCAAACATTCTGATATATTATGTATGCTTCTCATTCCAGCATCTGTCACTTTTAATGCATTCCCCACAATGCTAACACTTAACTGCCTTCACTGCTCTGCACTTCCACTGCCATGTTGACTACCTTAAAAGACTGAGTTCCAAACCCCCCAACTTTCTCATTTAGCATACCTTCAAACCTCCTCCATTGCATACACTCCACCATCCCTCCCATTGCTTGAACTGTGTTGCCATAGCATCTTGTCCACTGTATTCTTATTTCTCCTAGAACATTCTGCTTTCTTATTCCTATACTAGACAGCTGTATCTCCATGATAAACTGTCTCTGTACTGTTCATGCTTTCATATTCATCCAAAAAGCAGTGAGTTATTGATTTGATAGAGAAGCTCTGAAGATAGGTATGTAACAGCATCTATTCTTTGGACCCCTGGATGGGGATGTCATCAGCCTTCTATCTTAAAGTATTGAAATCTCTAATGGTATGACACATGGTCATATCAAAGAGACTTCCTGGTAAGATGTTCTTCGTGTTTCACTGTTGCAGTCATTACATTTGGGTAATCTGCTGGCAGGTTGCCCTCAGTCGGCCTGATTAACAAAGTCTTGGGTCCTGCGTCAGTTGCTGTCCCTTCTTCCATGATGTCAGGTCGTCAGGGGTATAAAACATGCAGCTGACGCCATTACATCAGTCTTTCTTGCCACACGGTGCCTGAAGGAGAAGTTCGCAAGTGCCAGCCGGCCGACTCCTGCAAATTTTCATTTTCGAGTTTCAGATCCGAAGTCTTCGATTAAAAGCCAAGTACCTCATTGGGGAAACTTTTTCTTGCTCCTTACCGATGTCAGGAAAAGTTAATAATTGTATTACTTGTGGGAAGCAAATACCTCATAAGGATTTTCATTTGTACTGTATTCCTTGCCTAGGCCATGACCACAACGTGCCTTGCTGTCGGTTTTGTGCTAAATTTAATCAATGCACTATTAAATGTCAGTATATTTTTGCTTCTAAATAGTTTGGCTCAAGATTTAACTATCCAAAAATGTCGTCGGTTAGCAATCCGACTACTGGAATACCTAAAAAATGCAAAGAAAAAGACAGAGGCAGACCGTCGAGGTACAAAACTGACGACGAAGCTTCTCCTAAGCCAGTCGCCGGTTCGCTGGTACTCAGTGAGGCGCTTTCGCAGCCCCTGATACCCACTACTTTTGATTCGCAGGTTTCTACTGAGACCCATTCAGAGTCCGGTATGCCGCGAGATACTTTAAGTATTGAACCCGCGGATGTCTCTACCTTAGATGGGTCCGGAGCCGCTGAGCAGGCACAGGCTTCTGAGGGTGTTTTCAGGCTTAAAGATTTGTATATTAAACTTACACCATCTTCAAAACTAAGGCCAAAAACTACTTCTATGTCTAAAAAACTGATGCTTGGGCCACGTGTACATGCCCCAATGCCTAAAAAAACAAATGATCAAAATGGCTGAGGATTTAATTACCTTGATCAGGGGTACCCATCCCCTCCTGCTGAGAGGCCTAGGCAAGGCACTGACTATGAATCTTCAGATCAGGTTTCTATCTCTTCTGATCAGGAATTATCTATACCCACTTATGAGGACTCTGATGCAGAAGACTCCATCCCTTCTGCTTCTCCTCCTGAGGATTTTTCTTTTGGAGAAACTTTTCATACCTTAAGGGAACACTTTCACTGGGATAGTTAGGATTTCTCAGAATCTTAGAGACTTAGGGATTTTCTTCTTCTTCCTCAGCATAGGCCTTTGCCTATACCTCCTGTTCTAGACATTATTGATGATGTTTTCTCAGAATCCAGTATGACTCCTGCTTCCCTGCCTCCGGCTCCTAGTAAGCCAGATGGATACTACAGGGTTCCTGAGTCCCACAAATTCCTTTTTAAAAACCCTACTGCTGACCCTGAAACCATTTCTCAGGGTCCCAAGGGCGTTAAGGCTTCTACTGCTAAAAATTCTACCCCTTCTGATAGAGATTCCAAGGCACTGGATAGATGGGGTAAGAAGGTTTACACGTCTGCAACCTTGGCAATCAGGGCTTTAAACTGTCAATTTCATATGCTTAAATATCAACAGCATGTCATGGGTTTACTTAAACAGAAAATTATGTTGATTTCTGACTGTGTGGAAAATAAAGAGTTGTAGGATTTATCACATTCAGATGAACAAGTTGGAAAACATACTTTTTGATTCCTTGGAGGCCTCTTGCAGGGCTGCTGTAACTGGATCTGTGATAAGAAGGCATGCTTGGCTCAAGGAGCAAAGTCTGCTTGACCATGTTAAAGCAAAATTGTTGGATGCTGCTTTACAACAGGACAGTTTATTTGGTAATAAGGCTGAAGACGTTTTGAAAAAGATGGAAGATAAAGCTAAATATATGCAAACTGTGAAAGATTTCCTACAAGTGCAGCCACCCAGGTTTAGTAGGCAATGGCCTACTTAGAACTGGTCCTTTCCAGTACCTGCTAGAGCCGCTCAGGTCAAACCCAGGCATTCCAAATGCTCCAGGTTTCAGTCGCAAGGAACTTTTAGAACAAAGCAATGGAGTGCCTCCAACTCCAAATCTGGAAGCCACAAGGCACCTTCCTATGGTAAACAGTCTCAATGACTTCCCACTGCAATCACCAAGCACTTATCTTTTGGCCACCCCTTTGGGGGGAAAACTGGCACTTCATGCATGAAACTGGCAACTGATTACCCAAGACAAATGGGTTTTAAATATAGTATCCCAGGGATACCGATTTCATTTCCACACATTGCCAATCCCAAACAGATGGTCATATCTGCCTCCAAATCAGTGGGCAGAGGCTCAGAAACAAGTTATGTTCCTTATGAATATGGGGGCTATTCAACCAGTACCAGAAAACGAAATGGGACAAGGTTTTTATTCAAGACTTTTTCTGGTACTATGGCATCCAATTCTGGACTTATCCATTCTAAATACATTTTTGGACATTCCAAAATTCAAGATGCTGACTCTTCAACAGTTACTACCTATGCTAGGCAAGGATGCCTGGTTGGTAACTCTAGACTTAAAAGAGGCTTACCTGCATATCCCAATCAGGGAATCTTGCAGAAAATACCTCCACTTCAAAGCAGGCTATTTGCATTACCAGTTCTCTGCACTGCCCTTTGGCTTATCTACTGCAGCCAGGGTCTTCACAAAGTGCCTGGCACCAGTAATTGCATTTTGCAGGTAAAGAAATATTCAAATGTATCCATACCTGGACGATTATCTAATTCAGACAGAAAACAAGGACACTCTTCTAAAACATATGGCATTTGTAAAAAGGCTTCTAACTTGTCTAGGGTACACCATAAATGAAAAGAAATCACAACTGGTACCCTCTCAAATAATTACATTCCTGGGTGCAAGCTTGAGTACAACTGCCCAGATGACTTACCTTATGCCAGAAAAACAAATGCAACTAATGACTTACTTTAAACAGGTGGCCACACAAACCCAGCTATCTGAAAGACAAATTCTGCAGGCCTTGGGGTTCATGGCCTCCTGCATTCTTCTAATTCCATATGCAAGACTGCATATGAGGAAAGCTTAAAGGTACCTAAAAAGCTTATGGAGTCAGCATTGTCACAGCCTGGAAACAATGATTCCTTGCCTGCACCTAGAGTTCCTATGGTGGGCAGAGGCCTGCCACCAAAACAAGGGACTGTCATTCATTCCACCCCCTGCTGCCCAAACCTTAACTAGAGATGCATCAGACTGCTTGGGGAGGCGCATCTGGCAGGGAGATGCATTCAGGGCCAATGGAGCCCAAATCAAATGCACCTACATATCAATCAGAAAGAGATACTAGCTGTATGGAATGCTGTGACAGCCTTCAAGGACTATCTTCATCCAGGACAACTACTGATAAAGACAGACAACACCACAGTCTTGTGGTACATAAACAAGCAGGGGGTACACATTCCTACCCCCTTTGCAGACTAGCCATGGCATTGCGGAACACGGCCTTGACTTATCAAATACATCTACAAGCTCAATTCTTGCCAGGAAAGCAAAATACTCTGGCAGATGAACTAAGCAAAAATCTTATGGACCCACACAAATGGAAACTGGATCCACAAATCTTCAGCGTGTTGACACGCAAATGGGGGAGCCCAGACATAGATCTTTTTGCCTCACCCCAAAACTTTCAGTTGGACAAATTCTGCACAAGAATTCATCACAAAAAAGCTTGGAGATTGGATGCTCTATCCTTCAGCTGGAAAAACCTATCAATCTATGCCTTTCCCTCTCTGCCTCTGCTCTCCAAGGTCTTACTAAAAGTCAGACAGGAAAAACCAAAAATGATTCTGATTGCCCCAGACTGGCCTCGCCAACACTGGTACCCGCTTCTGCGCAATATGTTGCAACTTCCTCCGTGGTACCTGCCTCAGATGCCTTACCTGCTGTCTCAGCAGAACTATCAAATTCTGCACACTCAGCTCCAAACTTTGAATCTTGCAGCATGGCTAATCAACTAATTTCACCAGTTACATCTCTCAGAAAACCTGTGATGGATGTCATTTTGGAGGCTAGAAGGCCTAGTACTCGAAAATCCTATGCTGACAAATGGAAAAGATTCTGTGCCTGGAACCAAGCACAAGGAATAAGCACAGCAATGCCCAATATTCCTCAGATTCTGCAATACTTAACTGAGATGCTTCACAAGGGCCTATCTTTTTCTTCCATAAAAATCCATGCCTCTGCCATTTCAGCTCATTACAACACAGAGCCTCCCCTCTTTTCTCATCCCCTGCTAAATCAGTATCTCAGAGGGGTCAAAATTTTAAAACCTCCAAGGAGAGCACCAACTCCTGCATGGGACCTCAATTTTGTTTTGGAAAAACTCACCCTACCTCCTTTTGAGCCAGCTGCTACTGCAGACATAAAATTTCTCTCTTGGTAGACAGCTTTTCTTTTAGCTGTCACTTCAGCTAGAAGGGTTTCAGAACTACAGGCTGTCATGGCAGTGGAGCCTTTCATTATCTTTTATCCGGACAGGGTGGCTCTCTGGCTCTCAGGATTAATCCATCCTTTATGCCTAAAGTGGTATCTAGTGTGGCCCTTAATCAGACTATTCATCTGCCAACTTTCCTCCCAAATCCACAGAACAAGGGTGAGCGGATTCTGCATTTATTGGATGTACACAGACAACTAAGCTTCTACTTAAACAGGACAAAATCTCTATGAAAATCTGAACAATTACTGGTGGCATTTGCTGCAGGGGCAGAGGGAAAGGCTATTTCAAAGCAGACTATTTCCAAATGGATAAGCCATTGTATTCGTTTCTGCTATATACACCATGGTAAACCTGTCCCCAAGGGGATCAGATCTCATTCCACCAGGGCTGCATCTACTTCTGCAGCCTTTCTCAGAGGGGTTCCTACCAGAGACATTCTACAAGCTGCTATCTGCTATACATTCACCAAACATTACCATTTGCCTCTCTTCTCTAAATCCAGAGCAGGCTTTGCCACTGGTGTCCTGCAGGGCCTTATAGCTGCTCCTAATGCTGTATAAATCCATCCTCCCAACCATAGTTTTGGGATTCTACCCAAATGTAATGACTGCAACAGTGAAACATGAAGAACATAGTACAGTCGTGTACACTTACCATAAATGCAGATGTTCGAGTATATTCACTGTTGCAGTCCTGGTTACCCTCCCTCCAGCCCCGTTTTTCTCTTACTATTATTATACCTCTCCTTTCTTTTACTATGCTTAAAAACCTTTTTGGTGTATTTCCTTTTGTTTGGAGGTATATTTTTTGTGTTTCAAATTTTATATATATATATATATATATATATATATATATATATATATATATATATATATATATGTATATATCTTGCTCCCCATTTGGGGGGGCACCTGACATCTGGGGCAAGAAAAACTGATGTAATGGCGTCGGCTGCATGTTTTATACCCCTGATGACCTGATGTCATGGAAGAAGGAACAGCAATCGACGCAGGACCCAAGACTTTGTTAATCAGGCTGACTGAGGGCAACCTGCCAGCAGATTACCCAAATGTAATGACTGCAACAGTGAATACACTCGAACATCTACATTTATGGTAAGTGTACACAACTGTACTTTACTTGTGTCCATTGTAACTACATTTACATTTTGCTAACTGCTATAGCCATCCATGCAGTTTATGCTTTCCTTTATCCATATCTTTATAAGCTGCTAGCCATGGCCAGTACACAGGCTACTACTTGAGAGCAGATAGATTTATGGAATGCAAATTTTGATCTACCTAACTAAATGCAGCTGACTGACCAGCACAGTACCAAATAAATCCACACTTCTTAAAATTAAATTAGTAAATCCACTATTGTAAGTAAGTGCTTTTTCATTGCAGAGCGTGTAACTAAGGGTATGGCATTCATGTCTGTGTATGTGATCATTCCAGTTTGTTCTGCACTCATGAGACAAATCATTGAGTATAATGTTCCCTCGGTATTACCTGTCATAACATTTTATACAAATTGAATTCCCACAATGCTTTCTTACTAAGAACTGTAGGACCTAAGTCATAAAAACTGTGCAGACCGTCTCATAGCCTTGTCCTTCTTTTCAGTGTCATACAGGCTACTGAGGGGTGATGCCAGCCTCGCTTACAGACCCTGTTCTGTGAGACCTATTGCACATTCACAAGTCCAATGAGGGTATAAACACTCGCTCAAGAGATTTAAATCTCCTTTGCAACATGAATAGAATATGTTGGAGCAATAAATATGTATAACAGAGGATACCACTTCTTTGGAATTGTCTTTCTTTCCACATAAAAGAGAGTAAATATTTTACACTATTCAATTTTAAATTGTTCAAATGAATGGGTAACTGCATATTCACCCCTGGTTTAGCACCCTTGTCCCTCATGGATGAACATGTGCATGTTCTGCTCATTTCTTGGTTTCTATTCTTAAAATATAAGGACTAAAAACTTTGTGGGAATGTATAGCTAGGTTTCTAAAGATCCTCACATATAAGTAAATTAATAAACACATAAGTAAATATGGAGGGAGTATTAAAAATTACATATACTACCTCATAATAGTTAAAGTCCAGTGCATAGGTCATCAAAAACATTTAATTCATTCACATGAATTGTGCAATGATTGGAATGGAGATTTCAGTGCCTGCACAAAAGGCAGTCCTACCATGCCTGCAGGGCATATTTCCACTCTGTTTTCTGTTAATTCTTCACAACTCGATAGTTTACAGATGCACAAGAGCATTTAAAAGATATGAGAACATATATCTGTAACCCGGTTCAATAAAATCACATATTTCCAATTTGACTTAAATAAAAACAGATTTTCCTCATCCCTAATTTTCCTTACCTGATCAAAATATAAACACAGCCTGTGGAAAAGCCTGCCGCACATCAGTGCAAAAGGAGCTTAGTGGGCTGATGTCTCCGTGTGCTCAATGCTGGTTTCTAAAATGGTAATCCAAAAATTAAAGCTTGTAATTCACGATTATAATATTCAACCATGACCAAAAATCCCTGCAGTCTGGTTAGATGAACAATGAAACGATGCTTGATGTAACTACTCTAATAGCCAGTTGGCTCCTGAACATATGACCATCTGTCCTTATCCCTAAAAACAACCATGCCCTGTTTTGTCATATGCTGCTGCTTAAAAAAAAAAAAAAAAAACACTTCTACAGTGACAGACATTTGATTTTGAGACTTTCTGTCCTCCAAAAACTGTAATGTTGAATAGATAAGTAGCTTACTAGCAAGCATAGTCATCTTTTGCCACTCTGATCCCAAACAGGAAACCTCCTAGAAGGCTTGGGGTATTGTTCATAAGGTAGGATGTGGTTTTGAAATAAAAGTCACCGAGCATGTAAGTTTAAAATGCAGTTGTTTGTTCCACGCAGACGTTTTTGATAATACTGATGCCTGAAAGTACATTTTACAAATTTCTACTAGTAAGATCAGTTAATTTGATTTCTCTTAATAGTAGAGATTTGCAATATGAAAGTACATTGGGGTATATCATAAATTAGCATATTATCCTTATCAAAAAAGCAAGCTCCTAAACTTAATAGTTTATTGACATTATTGTAATTTGCTTGTATAATAGTCCACAGTCAGCTGACAGAAAAATGGATAAGGGCATATCTTTTAAACTTACAGAATTTCACAGAGTGTCTAGACATTTACATCATTTCTTTGGTCTGTTCCATATAAAATTTGTGGTCTTGTGGCAAATCTAAGACTTGAAGTCACTAAATAATGACAGACTTTGCATTTTTCAGAAAGTGCATGTTTGTTTTTGGCCTGTGTCTGATCATGCTAAGAAAAACCTGCCTATCCATCAGTAGTTTTATATCTTTGTGGCAATGCTGTATGTATAAAAACACTGGGGATCCAGTTGCTAGTAATATAACATTTTTTGGCACATCATTGAAGGTTGTTGTGACTAAATAAATAATGACAAAGATTTGAATGTTAGTCTTTATATCCTTCAGAGAATGTATGCTTATACAAAACCTGTTGCTATACTACTGTGTTTTGTTACCCATGCAGTTCTCAGATTCAGTTTTTTTGCAGCCTTTCTTTTAAAAGCAATATGCTAATAAATTAATTGATTTACAGTTTTCTTCTTGATATAAGAACATTTTAGAACTAAATTTAGCCGAATCAGTATGAACATTGTATCTACATTACAAAACACAAACTTGAAAGAGTTTGAGAGTGTGTGTGTGTGTGTGTGTGTGTGTGTGTGTGTGTGTGTGTGTGTGTGTGTGTGTGTGTGTGTTTGTGCTCGCGCGCATGTGCTGACCTAGGTGGGATGATCAGTAAGTGAGAACCTGTGATTTTTTTTATCAGTAATTATGAATATTTGAAATAGTAATATTCATACTAATAGCTAGACCCAGAAATAGCTGATGCAGTACATCATGGTATGAAATGAAAGCTTACATAATGCTGGGAAACTTCTCACTGTTACCTTATGCCTGGCTACCAATGCAGATATTTACACTTGTTTATCAATGAATATGCTATTTATGCATATTTGCACATTTTATACAAAGATATCATGCAGTTTTTCACACAGGGAATAGTGAAACAGAACACCCCAGCACACAGGTCAGAAATGTCTGTTGACCCAAATGTAGTGGTTGTTTGGTGAGAAAATGTAATTTCTTTTTATGCAAATTCCAAAAAGGGTCATATGCATGTTTCTGTTAATAACTTGACTCAGACAGAGTGTATATAGTACATCGTGGCATCATATGAAAGTGTAGATAATGTTGCATAAGTTGTCATTAATACCATCTGTCTGCCTAAAACCAATTTTCAGATATTTATACTTCATTGGTAGTAAAATATGCATATGAGCATAAATCTGTTTTTGTAAATATCTCAGGCATTTTTCCACCTGGATGCGTTGTACAGCAACATATCACATTTCCATGGTTGCCTGGGCCAGAAGGGAGTCACTGCAGTGATCTAGTTGTTTCCTTCTGGATCTTCTGAAGTACCCTGGATATTAGTGGAATGGGTAGAAAAGCATACAGGAGTGTTCCTGTGCAAGAAGAAGAGAAGGCATCTGTCTTCAAGGCCTTCTTGCATGGAGTCTTGGAATTGAATCTTGCCAGTAGATTGTTCAGAGAGGAGGTAAAGAGGTCTACTGTAGGAACTCCCTACAGATGGATGAAGTCTTGGAAGACCCATTGATATAGTTTTCATTCATAAAGGTTGTCCTGGTCCTGCTCAACCTTTCTCCTACAAAAATTTATTCTGACAGAATGTAGGATGTCTGTAGAGTGAGACTGTGCTCTGAAGCTGTATATTCCATGGTAACACAGCTAGCCCGCAACTCCTTGTTTGTTGATATACCACATGACTGTGGTATTGCCTGTAATCACTCAAAAAGATCCAGGAAATGAAATATGGTTCAGAAAATTGAATGCCTAGATCAGGGCAAGCATCTCCTTGATATTTATATGTTTGGATCTGTCCTTGATGTCCCATACCCCCAATACCTTGACTCTGCAAAGATAAGCAGTTTATCTAAATATTGAAAATGTGGATACCCTGTAGCATGCAATGAGCTATAATTTGAGCTAGGCACTTTGTGAACACTGTTGGTACAGTGAATAATCCAAAGGGTAAGGAAGAGATCTGATAATATGATGAGGACACACAAAATCTTAAGAAACATATGAAGTCTAGACATGATAAGCCTCTAGTATTACCAGGAAACTTGAAATGCAAAGAAGAAGTAACAGGTTGTGAAGTGACATCATTTTGAATTTGGACATTATCACAAACAGGTTTAGGAAAGAATAAAAGATCCAGAACTGGCATTTTCTTTTTTTGGTACTAGGAGTGTACTTGAATAAAAACCTTTTCCCACCTGGGAAGGAGGAACTGGTTCTATCATTCCTTGGGACAACATGTGATGAAGAACTAGGTTGAAAGAAAAAAGTGTGATCTGGAGGATGAGGAATGACCACCTGGAAATGAACAATTTCCTGTCACTGCCAGCTGTAGCCTTGAGGAATTATTTTCAGAAGCCATTTGTCTGGAACAATCTAATGTCAAAGAGAAAAATGGAGATTTAGACTTTTAGGGAAAAAAAAGGGGCCAGTTGGGAGGGGGTCATGAGGTCTGTTAAATGGTCATTCAGACTTGATGGACTGTCCTTGGTTTTGGGAAGTTTGAGACTTCTTTTTGGAACCCCCTAGCCATTTCTTCTTAAAAGTCTGTTTACCTGAATTTTGTTAAAAGTATTTTATCTGCTTTTGTTAAAATTGGAGAGGAAATAAAAAAATCCGTTGTATGGTTTGCGAAAGGGGAGCTGAACAACGTAGAGATTCACTGGATAAGCTTGTCCCTTTCATCACACTTTTTGATCACCTCTGAAACAGAGGGATCAAGCACTAAATCTCTACCCAAACGAGAATTTAAAATGTCATTTTAACATCATCTGGGAGGTTCTAAGAATGCAGTCATACAACCCCCCCCTCAAAACAATGCCAGTAGCCATAGCACTAGATGAAGTATCGACAGAATCACACACACACTGCAAACAATGAGTAGTGACCAGCACAAAAGTAGAAACCAAGTTATTTAAAACAGATTTTACTTCACAATAAGAACATGCTGATAAAACATTCCTCATATGTTCCCAATTTGTCAGAACAATCTTTAACATATAAGCCTAACAGTTCAAAATTCTGCAAATCAAAGTTGCAGAAGTATGTACATTTTTCCCATACCGATCAGCAAGTTTCCATCCTTATTAGAAAGAGTAGGACTGGAATTGACTTAGTGCTTAGCAACAGTAGGATCAACTAAAACTATAGCTGCTGGGTGAGGTATGGGAATGGTGTATAAAAATGTAAGACTGAGGATCTTTATTCATCCTATCTGCCTTTTAGGGGCAGCTGGCTTACTATCAGGAAAACAGAAGGCAATTACACGCACACGCACATGCACATACACACCCTCTAAAATAGACAGGAAGAATGGGTGTAGGTGCTGGAAAATCCTTCTGTAACTCCATATAGTATTTTCTGAGGGCCCAAGAAACCCCTACAGGGAGAATCTGAAACTGAGCTCTCCTCTGAGTCTGATTCAGCAATCTCTAGAAAAAAGTCCACATCCATTCCTATATCTTTCTGTTCAGATTCAGAATCTTGAATCTCTTCACTAAAAGAGGAATTCCTCTTTCCTCAACAGAAACTACTTTACAAGAAGGATCAATAGCCTGAATTAAACCCTGATCCAGACCCAGTAAACTACTCCTACCCAGGAAACATTTAGGAGGTATATATACATGCTTTGTTTTCTGTTCATTTTTTACAGTCAGATTGGTCCAACCATGTTACTAATACCCCTGGCATCTTCCCCAGAGATGGCCACAGTATTTTGACACACCAGAGAAACCTTCCCTTTTTCCTCTCCCAGGATCGACAAGTGTGGCTGCCCCGTGCCCACTGAAGGGATTCCAACAACTGCAGAGGATGTGGCTAACCCCTGGTCCATAATGACTGTAGGCACTATACCAGTGGGATCCAGGATAAAAGGTCAGTGGTTGGAATACAGCAAATGGCCTCAGCAGATTCACCCACTTGCAGATTATGCAAATTTCTAGCCTGCTGTGTTGGCAAAAGCTGTTTGTTTAACTTTTTCTTTTTGTGGCTGGAAGAAGGACTGATTATAGGAATGGCAGTCTGTTCCATGGTCAAGCTGTAAATGGTGCATCTTTCCTAGGGAAGATGACTATCAGTTGCCAATAAACCCTACCAGTCCACAAAAATGACTTTTTTGACAGAAAAAACAGTAAAAAGGACTTAAAACAGCATGCCAGCACCACAAAAGAAAAATAAACACAATTTCTCCACAGAAAAAAATGTATTTAGTTACTTTTCACTATTTTTAAACTGACAGAAAAAATGAGAGCTACATTTGTAAGTATGTTACAGACTCAATGCGGTCCACCACTCCTGGCTTTAAAATAACTGTCCTTTGGAGGAAAGTAATAAAACATCAAAAAAATTAAGAAAATGGACATTTTTTTTCTCCAAAGGGAGCTTATCTGCTAACAAAGTAAAGCACAAGTCGACTGTCGATCCTCAAAAGACTCAGATGAGCATACTGTTTGGCGGCAGTAAAGCTCTGAAGGGATTTGTGCCCAAGCCTGTCTTTTGGTCAGCTCATCTCAAGCTGCTTAACAGTTTGGGGGCACGGAAGGTACCCTGAAGCTTTGTAGGCTGGCTATTATATCCTTGGCAGAATATAACCCATATAGCTAAGGCTATTGCAGCAGTGATCAATATGATGAACATACAGGCTCATAGGGTTGTACTAGGCTAACTGCCCTTCCGGGTCATTTTAAGCCTAGCCATTTATCCCATTCCATGCTTAAAATGAATCTATCTCATTGGTATTTAGATTTACCTAACTATTTCCAAGATCTGTATTTATATATTACTCCAGTGATAATTACTAATGCAAAACATAGATATTTGGAGGAGACCCATGCATTGGGGTATAGCTTTTAGGAGCTGCCTGTATTTATTAGTATTACGGGGGGAATCCTGGATAAATTTCCTACTCATACATTAATCCATGAAGAACAGCAACAGTCATTCCTCTACACAAAGATGAGCCTTCTACAGACCCATAAGTCTCATTAGTGTTATATGCAAAGCCATGGAAATAATTATCGTGGAAATGATCAATAATGATGTAGTAAACTTCCAGACACTGGACCAAACCCAATGTGGTTTTGTCAAGGGCAGGTCATTGAGAAGGTCACCAAAGCAGTGGATTTGGGTAAAATGGTTCACTCTGCCTACCTTGAACTGGCCAAGGCATTTGACATGATACTCTACTCAGGGATTGTTGACAAACTAAAGAGGTTATGTACAAACCCATATTCCACCTGGTGGATAGCCAACTGGTTTTCAGACAGGACCCAGAAAGTTAGAACTGGGGAGTCCAACTCTGCAAAGATGCCAGTCACAAGTGGAGTTCCTCAGGGATCAGTCCTTGGACAGTTCCTTTTTGGAATTTACTTCTCTGAAGTCAAGGTCAATGTCAATTGTCTCTGACTGACTAAATTTGCAGATTATTTCAAATTAGGAGCTGTCACTGAATCCCACCCGACACAAATGTTCTACAGGAGGGGCTAACACAGACAAACAACTGGTGTCAGAGCCATGGACTAAAACTAAATACCAAAAAATGCATAATAGTATCCTTCAGGAAGTCAACCATCCCTGGTGACTATCATATTGACAACACACCATTTAGAGTTGGCCCAGTAGTCAGGGACTTAGGGACACATATAGACAGTAATCTAGCCTTTGGCCATCACATGTCTGCAACAGTGAGGAAATCATTTTATGCAGTGCAACTTATAAACAAAGGTATGGCATCTAAGTCCAAGGAAGTCATTGTTCCACTGTATTCAACATTCATCAGACATGTTATTGAGTACATTGCCCCCTTTGGTATGTACCTAACCAAGCATATCCAACAACTGTAATGCCCACAGAGATTCCTAACTAAAAGAGTGCAGGGCATAAGTAGCATGTCCTCTGCAGACCACCTCAAGGCCCTATCCCTGTATTCTGTCTCATTCAGATGTGAGATCTATGCCTGGCATACATGGAATTGTCAGACCCCACTCTGATGGACCTCCTGCATATCCACAAAATAAGCAGCAGAATTTCCAGCCTAAAGACTTAAACCTTGCCTGTGATATAAATAGGAACTTCTGGAGTAAAGCAGAATTCCTCCCTTATCCAATTTATATGTAACTTGGTCATTCCTGGCTTGGCACCTGTGTCTCTAATAGACACAGGCAACCTGTAAATGGTTTATCTCCCAGGCCCCTGCTTGTAGATATTTCATCTCCCAAGCCCCTGCTTACACTTATCATGGGTACTAGAACTTGTCAGAGATTTGGGATGCATGGCTAGGCTTAAAAAGGCCCTTGTGGTTGTTAGCCTCGTAAACACCTATGAACCAACTTTGAATGCTGTTCAGGGATGAGCTTTGCTTTACTTGGATGAGCAGTGTTTTCCAGCACAGTGGTATCTTCTGTGTGATATTCCTGCCCCTCCAAACCATTCCATTAATGTTGCAGAAGAGGTTTAGTTCACTAATTGTCATCAACTCCCTTTTCCCCATTTTCAACATGGGGTTGGCGTGTCGTGTCGTGTCAACTGTCATCATCTCTCTATTCAGTACCACTCTCCTACATTCCTCAGTTATCATGCCTGCCTGTCACAGGTCTTCTCTCACACAGTCCATCCACTTCTTTGCTGGATGCCCTTGTTTCCTCTTGCCTTCTTCCTGTCTGTCCTAAATCTTCTTCACCAGATTGTATTCTGCTTTTCTGCACATGTGCCAGAACCACCATAACCTGTTCTCTTTGATTTTTTCTGCAATTGGAGCTACTTTGACTTCTGCTGTTTTTGTCCTCATATCTTCATCTATCCCACAGTGTGCATTCTACCACCCATCTCAGGCACTTCATTTCCATCACCTCTAGCTTCCTCAATGGCTCTACTCTTTACTGCACATGTTTCTGTACCACACAGTAGTACTGGTCGCACCACTGTCTTGTACACCTTACTTTTCCACTCCTTTGGCATTCTTCTGTCATATGTTATATGTTATACCTGACACTCTGTGCCACTTGGCTACAGCCCCTCTGATTCTACTTTGACCTCCTCATTCAGACTTCCCTTCTCCTCAATCAACTCTCAAAGATACATGAAGCTGTTGACCTGTTCCACTATTTTCCCTTGTATCTTATTTCTCAGCTTCTCCTGATTGCTCCCTTTTGCTGCCATTACAACTGTCTTATCCATAACCATTTTCATCCCATCTGCCTTCAGTTTTGCATTCCGTTCCCCTGTCCTTTGCTGAAGTTCTTTATTTATTTCTTTATTTATTTAACATTCATTAACTGGGAAAGTCCGACTTGGAATGAAGCCAATTTTCAGCGGAGGCCCGGGGAGAAATGCTCCAGATGTATGTCTTTGTAAGGTGGGAGGAAACCGGATCATCTGGAAAAAACCTGCAAGAATGCAGGGAGGACATACAGACTTTCCACAGAAGGCACCCCAGCCAAGAATCGAACCGGAGAACCTCTTGCTGTGAGGCGACAATGCTACTGCTGCACCACTTTGCCATCCAAGTTCTTGTTTAGAGTCTGCCTGTAATGCCACACCATCTGCATACAGCAACATTGTTGATCTGTTCCCTCTGACCTGTTTGCTAATGTAGTCAGTCACCAGTATGAACAGCAGTGGGGGATAGAGCTGAACCCTAATGCACACCCACTCCCAATGAGACTCTCTCTGTGTGGCTGAACACTGTTCGTACTTCAATCATTGGGTTTTTGTACATAGCTTGTACTAATTCTACCAATGTTTCTGGTACTTCTGTACTTCAAACCAGCACAGGACTGCACAAATCTGCATTCTTTGCACCTTATCATCTGCTTTTTCCAAGTCTAAGAATGCCCAGTTAGACTCTTTCCTCATCTCTACTATCTGTCTCACTGCAAACATTGGGTGAGTCGTGCTACATTCTGATCTGAATCCGAACTGTTTATCTCCCTTCTTCCTTTTAACGACTCTGCATATTAATTCATCAGTAATTCTCTCCAAAACTTTCATGCAATGTGACAGGAGTTTGATACCTCTGTACTGCCCATTGTTGTGATTATCCCCTTTGTTCTTGAACACTGGCACTTGTATGCTTATTCTGCAGTCCATTTGTAATGGGTCGGAGGGTGCCGTGTATGCTAGACATAGATCTCCCATTAGTAATCTGTAGGAGACCAAATATAGTGATAGGTCTTTGAGGCAGTATTGTTTAGTCCTTTATCCTTTTATAAGGTACCTGTGTGGGCATTCCAGTCTTTGTATTTGCCTGGACATATGCATGCCAAAAGAGACATTATATTCAATTATTGTCCTTATGAGAGTTGAGCAAAGGGGTAAGAATAGCATCCCAAGATATAGACGCAATCTCCTTGTTTATGAGCTGTGCAGTGTAGAAAGATGTCCTTATTACAGTATACACATTCTGGTCAAAGGTTGGTCACTGTGCACTTAAGTTTCCACAGTCCAAACTACTTGGTCATCTCCTAGGGGTGTGTTGTCAATATGATAGTTCTCCAGGGGAATCGACTTTCCAGTGGAGATAATAATGCATTGTTTGGCATTTAGCTTTAATTCATCAGTCTGCCACCAGTTATTTCTTTAGACAAGTCTTCCTGTAGGATCCATGAGTCTTTGCAAACTTGATCACTGCTCCTAGCTTGTAGTCATTTCCAGACTTAGTTAGCCAGAGCTCTTTGCTATTGGCTTTTACTTTTGAGAAGTAGGTGCCAAACAGAAGGGGTCCATGCATTGAACTCGATTGCTGATTGGTCTTTTTGTGGCAGTAGCTTCCCCTATTTCAATCTGTTGTGTCCTGTCTGTGAGCCAGTTGTCAATCCTGTGGTAACAAAGGTTTATTTTTAGTTTATGAGGCTTTTCTTGGGTGATTGTGTCCTAAGCCTTGGCCAGGTTGAATTAGGTGGCTTGTACCCTTTTAACTTCATCCATTGCTCTGGTGATTTTTTCAAGAAAGTCCACCAAGTTGAGTAAGCATGACCTACCTTTGATGGATCCAAACTGAGATGGGTCCAGTGTTTGGAGGTGTTCTATGTCCTTGTTTATTAATTTTATGATAATTTCCATGGCTTTGCATATGAGGCTGGTCAGTTATAGGTCTGTAATTGCCTGGGTCCATGGAAGGTTCTTCCTTATGCAAGGGAATAACTGTTGATCTCCAATCAGTTTTTATAAAATCCATATGGAGGCTAAGGTTGAACAGATTTGTGGCTAAATAGTCCTTCATGCTGTTCAAGATGCATCCTGAGATATTGTCAGGCTCTATTGCTGCCATATTTGTTTACTTTGGATAGCAATTTCAGGACCTGGTCTTGTGTGATTGTTGGTGGTGAATCCGTTTCAAGCTATTTCAAGTGAGATAAACAGTGGGGAGAGATGGGTATAGTTTAAGCAGAATTTATCTGCCAGTAGGTTAACTTCAGCGTAGATAACATTATTTGCAGTGAGGTCAGAGCATTGTTGCATTGTGCTCCAGAGATCATGAAAATAACTGCTAAAAGTTTTGTGATTGTTCTTTGCTTGGGTGGTTACTTTTGCCTTGAACTTGGCTTTGATAGATTTTACTTGTTTAATTTAATAATGAGAACTCTATCATTCTGTGTATTGATCTTCATACTTTTAGCCAATAATCTCTTCCACTTATTGCAAAGTCTGTTGATGTTAATGTTCCATTGGGAGGATTATTTTTATCATATGCTCTTTGCTTGTTTGTGCCTAGTACAGTCGCATCTTATTTATTATTTATTATTTATTTTATTTTACATTTGTTAACCGGGCTAGTCCAACTGGATGAATATCCATTTTCAGTAGAGGCCCAGGGAGATAAGCTCCAATTTGTACAATTTGTTAATACTAACTTAAACATCTAAGCATAACATTGACAAAAATAAGAGAAATCTAAGGACATTTTTAACATTATTCCAACCTTGATAATTAGAAAGCATGGAAAAAAAAAGAGAAAGAGAAAAAAGATGAACTAGGAGTTATAATATTATAAAAAGACCCTTGTTCATATATTGTGAGGAAAAAATAGCAGCAAGAGTAGACTTTGAGGAATCAAATTATGTAATAAAATTCGAAAGACTGTGTTTATTAAGGATTTCACCGACATAGAAGTCTGAAGGTGAAAGATAAAAGAAAAAAAGTGGGTATAACATAAATAGCTTAAGGCAGAAGTTAGTCAGGATTACAACTAGGGCAAAGCCAGTGTTTTTTTAGGTATATTTTAAGTTTTGGTTTGAAGTTAGAGAGGAAACAGAGGTGAGATCAGGAGGAAGACGGTTCCATTTTTTCCCAACTACATTAGAGAAGAGAGCATCGCCTGCTCTGTTTTTGGATTTGCTGGAGGAGATAAGTAGTTTATTTGAGGAGCGCAGGGAGTTACGATTCAGGTAGGGAGTAATAAGGGTAGATAGACTTGGGGTCTTCTTTGGTTGGTTAAGTATTTTGTGGGCCAATTTAATTTGGTTAAACTCAAGTAGATTTTGAAATTCAAGCCAGCCTAGTTGAGATAGATTCTGGCAATGGTGTGTTCTAAATGGTCGTCCAGTGGCAAATCTAGCAATGCTATTATAAGATTTAACCAGTTTAGAGAGATTGCTTTTTGAAAGGTGAGTATAGATAGTAGAAGCATATAGAAGTGAAGAGCTAAGGTGGGAGTGGGCGATACTTGTTTTAGCTAAAGGAGTGAGGAATGGCTTAATTCTGTACAGGGCACCCATTTTTTTGTTGACTATATTTACAGTATTGTTGATATGCTCATTGAAAGTAAGGTGGTTGTCAATAGTAACCCCTAATAGTTTTGTTGTTAAGTCAGGTTGTATGTGAGTACCATTTTTTGATAGGACAGTGAAATCAGTAAGGGTGTGCTTTTGGGTTGGTGAAAATAGTAGGAGCTTCGTTTTTTGGGGGTTAAGTAGAAGACAGCGTTGAAGAAACCAAGACTCGACTTTATTAAATGCTTCTTGTGTTTTTAGTAAAAGTTCAGATGAGGTCTTAGCTGAGCATAAAATTGTCAAGTCATCAGCATATTGTAAACATGTAGTTTGCAGAATAGCTAAGTGTAAGTCATTAATGAAAACTGAGAAGAGGAGTGGACCTAAAATAGAGCCCTGAGGGACTTCTAGGGTGACAGGCAGTAGGGAGGATAGTTGATTATCCCATAGAACTGCTTGCTGTCGGTTAGTAAGATAGGCTCTGAACCAGTTTATAGCCTGAGTATCGAATGAGAGGTGTGTAAGAATGTTTATTAATAGCTGGTGATTAACCATATCGAAAGTTTTAGACAGGTCTCTAAAGAGAGCTGATGTGAGGATGATGTTGTTTCTGTTTTGGTTAATGGAGTTGCAGAAAGACAGTAGGGCAGTTGTAGTACTGTGGTGTGGCCTGAAACCATGTTGGCAATCAGCTAGCAAATTGTTTTGAGTTAGATGGTTAAGTAATTGCTTTTGAATGCATTTTTCCATTATTTTTGCCAATGGGGATAATAGAGCTATCGGGCGATAGTTAGAGTGGTCATTAGAGTTCCCTCCTTTATGGAGTGGAATGATGTGTGAGATTTTCCAGATGGTAGGGATTTCTCCTTCGGTAATAGTTCTGTTAATGAGGATGGAAATTGGGTAGGCTATAGCTTTGGCAGCTGTCTGCAAATATTCTGCTGGTAACTGGTCTGCTGATGGAGTGCAAGGTTTAAGTTTTTGGATAAGTCTACAGTTATCTTGAGTGGGGACAGGTTGTAATTGAAAGGTCTTGTTAGTGTTTGGAGGGAATGTAATATCAGGAGAAAGTTGGTTAGCTAGTGCTTGTATAGTTTCTGTGAAGTAGGTATTAAAGGCATTTGCTGCTTGTCTGGGATTTTCTCTTTGACTGCCTGTAGGGTTTGGAGTTTTGGTTTGGCCTGGGTGAAGTAGTCTGTTGATACTTGCCCAAAATTTTTGTGGGTTATTTTGGTATTTAGTTTGAGTGTTCATGTAGAATTGTTTCTTGTCTAAGAGAATAGCTAGTTTTGTTCTATTTCTCAACTGTTTATAAGTGAGGTGATCTGAAGTACTTTTAGTAGTTCTCCATTTGGCCCAAGCTTTGTTTCTGAGTAGCATGTTTTGTCTGGTGTTTTTGGACAGCCAAGGGGCAGGTTTGGCTCTAATTCTTATGTTCTGCTTTGGAGCGTGGTGGTCAAGGATTGCTAGAAATTTAGAGTTAAAGTAGTTAACTGCCTCAGTGAGAGGTAGACTTTTTAAGGGGGTCCAATTACAGGCTTTGATTTCATTTTGGAATAATTCTGGGTCAAAGTCTCTATTGTATCTAATTGTTTTATAAGTGATAGACTGGGGGACATCATTTTTTCCCTGATCAGGTAGGTTAAGGAATGGTCACTGAGATTGTTAGGGAATATCCCTACTTTGTATGCTCGATGAGGTTTATTAATGAGTATCCAGTCTAGGATGCTTTCTTTTTTGCTGGATTTATTAATTCTTGTTGGGGAGGAAATAATTTCAGAGTACCCGTGCAGGTCAATATGCAAGATGGGATGCTCTGTATTAATATTGTTCCGGTCAATGTTAAAGTCGCCCATAATGATGGTTTCTTGGGGGAAGTATGGGGATAGGGTACTGAGGATTTCCTCGAGTAAGCTGATGTTATCGCCTGGAGGTAAGTAGATGTAGATGATATATAAGGACTTACTGGAGTTTAGTTGAAGTTTAGAGACAAGGATTTCAGCCTTGGTCTCAGGAAGAGCTTTGTAGTCAATGGGGGTAACTTGTAGGCTATTTTTGAAGAGAATAGCTACTCCCACTCCCTTTTTTTTATGCATCGTGCCTAATAATACTGTAACCTGGTGGGGTGATATCAATATCTTTAGTATGGGGTTTGAGCCATGTTTCAGTTAGACATAGTATGTCAAAAGATTGATCATCTAATAATGCATGGAGGTGTGCAAGTTTGTTGTTTATGCTGCGTATATTGAGTTGTGCAATAAAGAGAGAGTTTGTAAGTGTAGTGGGAGTTTGTGTTGTGGGTGGAGAGGGGTTAAGATTATTAGCTTGAGGTATGCTAGAAGGGCCTGGATTTGGATGTATATCACCATCTTGCAAGTGATTTGTTTTGGGTCTAAGTAGATAGGGTAGAAACTGAGAGATTAAGCTTGGGAGTTTCCTTGTCTTTGGGAAATAATACTTGATGTGAAGCAGTCTATGGTATTTTGCTAGAAGATAATGTGTTTCTGAAGTGATATTAATGTGGTTTTGGGCAGTGGCTATGATTAAGGTAGAATGAGTTGGAGGGTGGTAAGTATTTAGATATTTTGTATGTTCAAAGGATGTTAAGAGGTAAGCTGAGGTGAGGCTCATTAAAAGTGAGGGGAAGAGTAGCAAGGTGAGCTGTGTGAAGAGAGTGTGGGCTGGCATGACTAAAGGTTGATATTCAAAAGTAGTTAAAAATAGAGAGTGGGAGTGGTGAAGATGCTCTGAGGAAGTAAGTAAAAGAGAAAGAGCAGTATAAGAGGAGGGGAGAGGAACTGGTAGTATATGCAGGGAGGGGTGAGTATCGAGAGTGAGGTAAGGGGAGGGGAAGAAAAGGATTGGTTAATGTGAGAGGGGGGTGGGGTTTAGATCTATAAGTCTAGGACCACTGTGGGTGGTTGGGAATTGGGGGTAGGGTAGGGGAGCGGAGTGAGCCCGCAGGGCGAACGGAGCAGGAAGAGCCCAAGGAGAGTACAAGGATGGGAACAACCAGAAGAACTAGGTAGTAGGCAGGGGGGGGAGTGAGTAGTTGAGGCAAAAAAACACAGGGTAGTGAAAGAGGAAAACAAGAAAATATTTCAGGAAAACTATAGTGGAAGGAGGGAAAAAAAATTATTAAGCAGACAGAAGGAAGGCTACAGTGGAGAGGAAAAGGTACTAGATTACAGGTGAGAGATTGAAATGGGTAAATATAACCAAACTGGTGGTTGGCTGGGTAATAAGTAATATTATTAGCAATAGTTGAGCATGGGTTTGGGAAAGAGTTACCAGAGGAGCAGAAAAAGGCTACAGGGGAAGGCTAGATAGAGGGACTCCCAGTACATATATGAAGGGGGTAGAGGTTGGCTGCTGCAGCACCAGGTACAGAGCAGAGGTCTGACCAACTAACAGGGGTATGGATAAGAGCAAGATAGCTAATACCACATACTTTCAAAAGTTCTTTAAGTTTGCACAGTAGTTCAAGGGAGAGGATGGTACAGGTCCTTCACAAGGGAGCCAATTTCCTTTCCACGACAGGCAGGGTGGATGGCAGGGTTCAGAAAAGGGTATGGTTAGGAAAGTTTCAAAAGTTCTTTAAGTTTGCACAGTAGTTCAAGGGAGAGGATGGTACAGGTCCTTCACAAGGGAGCCAATTTCCTTTCCACGACAGGCAGGGTGGATGGCAGGGTTCAGAAAAGGGTATGGTTAGGAAAGCTTCCTGGTGGTAGAGCCGCTAGGAGCCAGTGCATACATCCGCCACGGACATTAAGGGAGTAAAGTCATCTATGCAGATGTTTACATATTGGTATATTTTCCACATATTCAGCAGAGTTAAATAGGTCTGATGCGGATTTGAAGCTTTTCAGTGTATCACTTAGGATAGGTAGTTTGCTTTTGAGAAATTTTTAGACACACTATGGATGGTAGCTGTCCTGTAATTCAATTTAAATTCAAAGGAAACTGCTTTATGGTGAAACCTAAGAAGTGCTTTAGATATGCAAGGGATGGTGCAAGTTACCCTTACATTAGCAAGACAAGGTCTAAGATGTTATCCCCCAGTAGGTATTCTGACTAGTCGTTCCAGGATGTTTGCAATGACAAAGTCCAGGAATCTCTGTGTTTGTTCACTAGTGGTGGTATAGGTTTCCCAGTCTATAGTGGGAGAGTGTAGATCATCCATGAAAATAGTTTTAGGTTTAATACTGACTGACTCTAGTTCTTGTGGATTGACATTGTGGCTTCTTTGGATCATAGAGGGGGTTTTATAGCTAAACAATATGTGTTGGGAGACTTTTCTGAAGTTGATTATGATATAAACAAGATAAGTGCCTCAGCTGAAAACAGGCTCCGTGGAACCTAGTTGGACTTTCCCGGTCAACAAATGTTAAATAAATAAAAATAAAAATAGTGCGTCATGCTGCTTGACCAGCACTGAAGTGGGTTTCTTCTGAATGAAGATTGACACCTTAACCTTTTTTCCCCTCCTGCACAATGGCTGGTCTAAAAATGTGGAAGGCATTATAACCCTACACATCTAGAATGCTCTCCTCCATTTGCAACCAGGTCTCAGTCACTACACAGCATCTTCTTCCTCAGGGAAGAGGAAGGCTTGTAGGGAGTGGGGTTTCTTGTTTAGGCTCCTAGCATTTATTAGTAATACATTTATATTTTCCTTTGCTTGTTTCATTGTATCATTAGGTATATCCATAGGTTCATAGGTAGGTACTAGGCTATTAGCCCTAGGACCTATATAAGCCTAGCCCAAAAGGTACCCTGGCTTTTGCCACCCAAGAAAATTATTTTCCTGTGCCCCTGTCGAGCAGAGCCATAGAAGTGATCCTTGGGGTGAATTTCCTTTTTCCCATCCAAGCATCAAGATTTTTCTTGAAGAGTGCTAAAGAGGAACTCTGTTTGACATAGATAGGTAGTCTGTTCCAGAGTATAGGAAGTCTCTGGGACAGGAATCTATCCCTCTAGCATGTTCTGTTCATTGCGGTGACAAGGTTTAGGTCCCAAGAGCATGTAGCTCGGAGGGATTGGGATTTCTTTAAGTGGAGCATGTCCAACAGCTCTGGGTTTGACATAGCTTTGTATGTTAGGCAGAGATCACCTCTGAGTAGGTGATATACGACGGAGTAAAGATGGAGTTTTTTGAGATGGTCTGCATAGGACATTTGTTTGAGGCCAGTAATCCTCTTTGTGAGGTATTTTTGTGGCCTTTCCAGTTGTTGTAGATGTCTTGTGAGGTACATACCAAAATGGGTATTGTACTCTAAAATAGGTCTAATGAGTGATGAGTAGAGGGGAAGAATGACCTCTTTTTTTTCTGGATGAGAAACCTTTTATGATGAGATGAGCCACTTAGAAGGATTTCCTGACCACTGTGGCAATGTGATTATCAAAGGAGAGATTACTGTCCACCTGTGTCCCAAGGTCTCTTATCACACTTTCGGCGTTAAGTAGACTACCACTTATATGGTAGTTCATGGGTACAGAGTTTTTACCAAAGGGGATGACAATACACTTTTTGGCATTGAGCTTCAGACCATGGCTTTGACACCAGGCATCTGTCTCAGTGAAGCCCTTTTGTAGTATGTCCACATCATTAGGAGTTTCAATTATGGCTCCTAGTTTGCAGTCATCTGCAAACTTTGTTAGCCAAAGACTTTCTGTGCTAGCCTGCACTTCAGAGAAGTAGATACCAAACAGGAGAAGACCCAGGACTGAACCCTGTGTTAGCATTGCAAAAGAAAGGTACTTTGAGGGTGGATGATGTATTTGCCAATATTCAAAAGTCTAAAGGAGATGGGTGCAGGCCATCCCTGGCAAAGGAGTTTGCTCTATTGCTCATGTCAGCCCAGGCTGACAATTATTGAACCCTCTTCAAATAACACTGAAAAGTAAGCTACCTGTGAAGTCCTTTATTTTTTGCACATATTACGGCATCCTTGGAGAAGGTAGAATTCTGATCAGAGCTCAACTTATATCTGCCTGGGACACACAGTCTGAGAACTCCATTACTGCTCTCTTCATATAGTCCAAGGGGGTACATCTTAAGGATCCTGGCACCAGACACACAGCTAACCTTCACACTGGCTCCACCTGGTAAGAGGTACACCTGAACACCTTATTGTGGAATCACCTATAACTAGAATGTTTAGTTTAGTAGATGCCAACCTTACGGACAGATCCTCCATTTCTCTGGGACTCTTTGTGCTATGTGAGGTGATATGCTTAACAAGCGCATATTGTTTCTGATTATGCTTTGTGTCTGTGTTGAGTTTTGGAGGTCTTTGAGGTTTAGGCAAGTTAATTTTTAGAACCACATTATATTATTGATTATGTGTATTGTGAGGGTCGCACTGAGGTGCGGTATGTGGTATAGTTCTGAAGATCCTGAAGTCTGAGGTTTGTGTGTGTAATTTTAGCCTCTAGCACCGTTATGTATGTTCACCATTCACACACACTGTTATGTTGTTTGTGTAAGAGAAGAGATAAGAGGAAGCATGTGACAGTTCTTATATTGCCCCAAGATAACCATCTCAGTCAGACAGGATACAAACATTGTCGGGAAGTGCTGGTCCATGGTTTACATAGGAATGATTTAGAGGTCTGGGGAACTATAACTTTGGAGTTGTGTTGGTGTGAATGCAGGGTCGCTTTAGGTAGGCTTATTAATGAGCGGTGTAGGGGGTTGCCTAATTTCTCAGTCTGGAATGTACAGATATCCTGGGCAGGCTTTACTATAGCTCAAGGCTTGATTTATTTATCTCAGAGTAGGCTACTGGAGCCTCATGTTTAGATTGTTAATACTGTATAGATAAGAAAGAATTCTTATAGAGAAAAAAAGCTTTTCAGCAGCCAACCCACTATGGAGCAAGCCCAATGGTGGTGGTGCATTGAGTACAGCTACGCACAGGTTTTTTTTCTTCTCTTTCTGATGAAAAATCACAGTTAAAGGCTTTCCATGCCTCTCAGGATCGAGTAAAAAAATGTGGGTTATGGAGACAAACTAGAGAGGAAACCAATTTAAAAAAGCCAATAAATCCAGCCAGTGCATCTCTGCAACTCAAGAACCTGTAAAAAATCACAGTTTCGTCACTACTTTGACACTGAGCTACAGGTCTAAGGTCCCACGCAGGCAAGATAATCAGGCGTTTTAACTTTTACAGTGGGGGAGAGGAGCCTGGAGGTAGCAGCAGTGAGAGCAGTACTTAAGAGAGGAGGGGATGGGGGGACATAACAATGGAACAGTCAAAGAGCAGGGAAATCATCAGCAATTGTAACAAACAAAAAGCTTTGTGACTGCACCTTAAACAGGCAAATAATCATTCTGTGTTGCACAACTTATAAACAAAGGTATGGTATCTAAGTCCAAGGAAGTTATTGTTCCACT